>NC_142649.1:17421363-17724393 GCF_055504915.1 Nelumbo nucifera
AGATGTCACTGAGCATCCCGACAATGTGGAGAGCTTGGAAGCACCTCAGCCGGCATAAGACCGAGGTCACTAAGCCAAATACCTCGGCTAGCGAGAATCAAGGACAAAGACCTTGGCCAGCAAAGGCCGAAGACCTCGACAAACATGAGGCCGATGCCATAGAACTGAAGACCCCAGTCACAACGTCATGTCCGAAACCTCAACTAGCTAAGAGCAAGTATAGAAGCATGGCCTATGGTTCCTATCAACCAACCTAATTCCGAAGCAGAACATATTAGAAAAGGAAGGGAAAAACAACATAGGAAGTGCTCGAGAAAAAGACCAAACTTCCATTAGTGAATAAGTTGATACAATGATTATGAGGTCAACATATCGAGCTGTGTACAACAAGGATAAGGGAAGAGACAACACATCAACTATCTGCTAGGGGGTCCTAGGCATGATCCAAGGCGTCGGCAATGACAACATCTCCACTATCAGGCTCTTTGATATCAAAAGGGCCGAACCCATGAATGACACCAGCCACCTCTGGGAACTGATGCATCACCATCCGCTAATAGAGAGCCAAATCCTCCTACCAAGAGTCGGTAGCATAGTTGTCCAACTCGTTCTGATGAGCCTTCGAAGCTGTATAATTAGAGACACCCTCCATCTTTGCCCAAGCAATCTTTGCGTCTACCTCCTTGAGCCCCCTCCTTAGCACATCCCACACCTTCTTGAGATCATGGATGCATCCCTTCAGCTTGTGGACTATGTTGTCCCTCTCCTCGACTCTGCGCTTCAACTCGACCAATTCCGCCTTCAGTTGGGCATTATCAATCACTCACGACTCATAAAATCATCGCAACCCACAAAGGCTTCGACAAGCCAACGATCGAACAAACCGACTGTAGGGCTATGAATAGTTAGTACAAAAGAAGAGAAATAGGGAAGGACAAGTAAAGCCAAACTTACCACCATGATTTGATGAAGGGTGTGGCTACTAGCTTCCTTCCTAATATCAGGGAGCATCACACCCTGGGCAAGATGCTCGGTCACCCTCTCCATATCAAGGGTGCCTTTCAGCCGAATTGACCATTGTGGCACGTAGACATTGATCGAGCCCTTAGCCGAAGCATGTTCCGGAGCATCCCCCCTTTGTGACGAGGACCTCTCAAGCTAAGTAGTGGCCTCCTCATAGTTAACTACCACGACTTCCTCTATCGACCTTGGACTTTTCCCTTATCGAGGCGTGCATTCTATCGAATGGTGTTGAAGCTCCGTGGTCCCGGGCTACGTGCTCGAGGTCCTAGCTACCTATGCCTCCCTTGAGACCACGACCTTCAAACGCCAAGCTCTCTTAGCATTAGCAATGTACGAATCTACAACGTTCAGTACAAAGTTAGAACGAAGTGAAGACAAGATCATAAAAAGAAATGAGAATGCATAGCCCACGTACCAGACTAGAATTGCGGCTGAAGGGCACATCAGCCCAGCCAGGGTCAGCAATTGTGATGATGTGTACTCCTTGATGTGCAGCTATACTATCCTTTTCACAACAGCTATCTCCTCCTTTGACAACTCGACCTTGGAAGGACCCTTATCCTTAGTCCTTGGAACAGATAGGGTGAGGGAGAATGACCAACCTCCTCGGCACTTCACAAAGAAGAAATCCTCTTTCCAGTGCATAATGGAAGTGAGACCCAATGAGCACCTTCGTGTTCGACCTAGCTGATAGGTAGTAGTACCCCTGCTTGTGCTTCTTCAAGTGGAGAAAGTATCTAAACATCGGTAGGGTAAACTCAATATCCTTGAGAGTGTAGTAGCAAAGCAGCCCGACCAGGTATTGAAATGAGTTTGGCATCAACTGAACAGGAAGAACCTGATACCACCTCAGGATGGACACTACCCTGGGACTTAGGGGGAACCTAAGGCCGGCAATCAAAGTATGGATGCACACACAAATCTCCCTGGGACGGGCTGAAGTGGCCATCTCCTAATTCCTGGGACACCTCAGTTCGTTCTCTTCAGGAATGCGGTACACTTCCCGGATTTTAGCCAGGTCGGTCAGAGAAAGAGTACACGAAGCAAATAAATATCAAATAATCAAAAAAATGGCTTGGGTTGATAGTGTGATGGTCCGAATGCAATCCGGACATAATCTGTATCCCTACAAAACTGTAATTTGTAGATCGATCTCCATCTGCAATCTCTATCTTCTTTGCAAGCTCCAACGATTTCTCCGATGTAAAAAAATAGAAAAAACCCTAATTTATATTGCTTACATCAGAAAAACCTAATACATTATTTCTAAAAACAAAAATAATTAATTACAGACCAAATAATCAAATTAACAAATTTGGTGTGCACCAATCTTCCCACCATCAAGAGTTCGATCTCCATCACTCTTTCAAGAATCCATAATAAAAAAATTCTATAATATATCAGGATATACTATAAAAATTTTAGATCATTGGCCCACTTTGAAAACCAAATTCTTAGAGATTTCTACTAACTGCTCAAATTGGCTAGACTTGTTCTTGCTGTTAGACAGTGTATGCCCTTAGCTCAAATCATATTGGTGTACTGATACATTTATTGTAAATGAGTATAAGTACATAATTGTTTCATGTTATAATTGGTGTGTTTCTATGTAATTACCCCTTAAACTGGATACTTATGAGAGTCATGTTAGTTTAGAATGTTCTCAGCCATTGGATAGACTTGGGGAGTTTATCTTGCCAAGGGTGACACTAATGTGCTGCCAAGAAGGTTGGGGCAGCCTGTCTCAACTGCCAGGGTTGGACCCGAAGCAAATGTGGTGTGTGTTTGTTTGAAACACTAAACCCAGACCAATTTCTAATTATGCCTTGGACCATGGAGACTGGTTGGAAAAATTGGAAAGTTACTCATAACTCCTAGACTCGATTATGGTACTGCACTGGGTGTCGGATTAGGTTGTCTTTGATATGCCAATCAGTGAAATCCTTTAGAGGACAAAACCTGGGTATGGTAGGGCAGTCTGAGAATTCACTCAAGTGGGTGATCATAGTGACAGGATCAACCCCTTTGTTGGACAAAGTGAATGATCGGGACTACACTCTCTGATGGAAACCAAAACTGCCGATAGTCGATTTTAAACTTGTTTGAGATTTGTTTTGCAAAATATATTTATATGACATATATTATGTTTTAAGGTAAAAGGTTTGCAAAAGGTCTTAATTCCCGGGACCCATCCGAGAAGAGAGTGCGACACTGCACTTTGCAGCCAAGGGAGAGGTCCTTCCTTGTCGGGCAGCGTTTGATCATTAAGGGCTGAGAGGTTAAGTGTAAGAGACCATTAATGGTTGTTTTACCTGATGGGCTATATCTCACTTAAGTCTGTTGTCCTTGGGCCTTCATAAGATGGTTGGACTCTCTGATCATTTACTGTAAATGTTGGGCCCATTAAGAGCCCATACTGATGGAGTCAGGGGTTCACACTGCTTGACAGTGAATTCGGCCAAGCCTTTTCATAGAGGTTGGGACGAACCCATGTAGGCTTATGTGAGGTCATTGTTGGGGTCCAACGCTAAATAAAGTGAACCTAAATGGGCCAACAACAAACCAAGGATGTGACCCACTTGCTTATTAGGCCTAAAGGCCATGATTAATTGGATTAATTAGGGTGTCACATGATAGCTTAAGCAGTCGTTTTATATGGATGAATATGGGTTTGGATATGGGTCTGGATCAGCCATTAGGATAAGAGGATAAGTCTTATCCACTTAGCGAGTTCAAATCCAAATAAATATTTGGATTAGGAATCTCCTAAAAAAAGAGGAGATCGAATCTGCTCCAATTTACTCTACTCTTAATTCTCTCTCTCTCTATTCTTTTTGCCTCAGAAACCCTAATTCGACCTCCCCTTCCTAGACTGATCTTGATTAGTTCCACCTTTGATTTTTGGAAGAAAAATACAGAGAAAATTCGTGCTCACCTTCCTTGTACGATCCAAAGTGTTGGATTGTAATTTTGTTGAAAATTGTGTTGCTAAATCGGCTTCAATTCAAGCTGTGCCATCTTCAGGGCAAGTTGATTTTGGGATTCAGTTTGAGTGTGAACTATCACTTTGGAAGCTACATTTGTGGAATCCGTATCAGGTATACTTCAAAATTCTTTTTGGTTTCAGATTTAGTCTGATTTCGGTGCAAGAACGATCCTTGAGAAATGCAGCTTTTTAAAACTAGGAATACGATTCCCTGAAGGTTGCAAGATAATTTTTGAAATTTTGCCCAACCATCGGGCATGGTTCGGCCATCCATATGATGGATTTCACCTTCCTTCACTTGCTAATTTGAGTTTTGGTTAAAATCCAGTTTGGTTCATTCCAAGGGATGAACCTGGCTCCGATACCACTGTTGGAAGGGATAGGATTCATCGTATGGATGGCCGAACCATGCTAGATGGCTGGGCAAAATTTCAAAAAATTTACTAATCCTTTTGGGAATCGAATTCCCTATGTTTTGAAAAATTGCACTTTTCAGAATTGGTCTTGCACTAAACCAAACCAGATTTGAAACCAATCAAAGAGGAAGATTTATACCTGATATGGATACCACAAATGTAGATCCTAAGGTGGCACAGTGTGTAGGTGAAGCTGATTCAATAACACAATTTTCAGCAAAATTGCAACCCAACTACTTGGATCGAACTGGGGAAGGTGAGCTTGAAGTTCCTCTAAATTTTTCTTGCAAAAATGAGAAGAAAACTGATCTCCATCTGTCCTTGAAAGCCTAGGTCGTGACAGGGTTTCATGGAAAACAAAAGAGAAGAAGAGAGAACAAGAAATAGTGGTATTCTTGTCTGGTTCACCCTCTTCTTCTTTTATCTCTTTATGAAGCACTTCTCCTAATCAAATTAGGAGATTATCCAAATCTAATTTGGATGTGGATTCTAATAAGAGATAAGCCTTATCCTCTTAAGAGGATAGGTGCTCCATACCATTTCCTAACCAAGATTCGACTTAGAGCACATGACAACTTAATTTGTCATGTGACAAATTACTTATTCTTATTGATTATGGGCCTTAGGCCCATTTTCTTCAAAGGCTCATGACCCAAGATGTTGTATGGCCAGCTTAGGCCAGATTTGTATGGTGTGGAACCCCACATTTACACTTAAATGATCATTGAATTCAGCCATCCTATAAAGATCCAAGGATAATAGACTTAAGATAAAGACCATTAGATAATCAACCTTGTAATGGTGTCTTACACTTAGCCTCTCAACCCATAATAGTCACAACACTACCCAATAAGGAAGGACCACTCCCCTGGCTGCAAGGTATAGTGTCACCTCTCCTTGATAGATCCATTGCCGGTAGTTTAGATTTCCATCAGAGAGAGTGTAAGCCCAATCTTTCGCTTTGTCCGACAAGGGGGCCGATCTTAACATTATGATCACCCACTCAGATGAATTCTCAAACTGCCCCAACATACCCAGGTTTTGACCCCCAATGGATCTGATTGATTGGCATATCAAACACAGCCCAATCCAACACCAAGTGTAGTACCATAATCAAGTTTAGGGGATATGTGTAACTCTCCAGTTTTGCCAATCAATCTCCAAGGTCTAGGGAATAACTAGAAAATGGTCCTGGTTCAATGTTTCATCTAAACACACACTACATGTGCTATGGGTCTAACCCTAGCAATCAAGACAAGTTGCCCCAATTTCTTTGGAAGCATATCAGTCTCAAAAGATATATATATAGGATTGCCAATTTTCCCCATTTGCCCAATCCCCGTGGTGATCCACCTCAAATGGGGCGGGGATGGGGATGATTTTCCCCTATGGGGATGGGGATGGGGAATTTTCATCCCCATTAGTGGGGACGAGGATCCACACTAATATATATGTATATATGTATGCATACGTTGTATATGTATATTTGTACACATACATCTATATATTAATATTTTTAAAAATATGGTTGAATCATTTCTAAGAAGATTGTAAATTTTATTTTTTTAAATAAAACTAAAAACAAAAACAAAATGGTTAACATTTTAAAAAGTCACCGGGAATGGGTATCTCCATGGGGATGGGGTTCCCCATTGGGACGGGGATGGGAATTTTCATGAGGAAGGGGATGGGGAGAGGCTCCCCATCCCTACCCCACCCTGTTGCCATTCATATATATACTAGTAATTAAGCACATGCAGTGCATGTAAGATTGGAATCTGATGTGAACAAATTTGAAAATAACACCGTTGCACGTAAAACAAAAAAAAACAAAGGAAATCATGGGAACCTCAGATTGACAAATTAAACCCCTGAAAATTTTTTGAAAAAGCATGTTAATTAGGTAGATTGAATTGTCTCAGATATCCACCCTTGCGTATCAATTAAGGAGCAGTTACAAGACCTTTGTTCATCCATAAATCTCAAGAGACACCATTCCTAAGATCTAGGATTGTTGCTATAAAGTTTAGTCAAGCCTACATCAAATACATAAATTTCTTAACTAGCTTTGGTAGATTTTCATTCTTAGCTTGTTAGTTAATTTTCGCATTACTCTCCTTCTAAATTTAATGATTTAGTTTGATTTCCAATTGATTGATGATATTGGGATTTAGGGTAATTAATACCAAATTCCCGATAACTTCACTATCACACACAAATGGTCGATTCGCATATATCCCTTATCTCCCCACTGAGTGCCCCACAAATTCTTGAGTAGCCAGTACTTCATGCCCTCTTCACTTGTACCATAACCAACCACTGTAACAGCATGGTTTAAATCAGTTCCACATTCCCCTATAAAAACACCATTTGAGTAGAAGAAGAAGTCGTTGGAACTAGCGTCTATGGCGACAGAAACTGGTTGCATTGCTACTGCCTTCAATAACTCATTCTCATCATTTGATGGGACGTCCACATATCCACTGATACTTGCTGCAAGGGATGCTGATTTCTCTGTGTCGCACATTCCCTGCACTCCTCTGTAAGGGTAGTTTTCTTCGCTGTTAATGCCTCCAGTTTGTTGGATATATTGGAATGCAGTATCCATAAAACCACCGTCACAGCCATTATTTTCAGGGTTGCAGTCTACCAGCTATTGCTCAAATAGAGAAATTTGTTGGCCTTTCATGATTTGGATAATCCCTTCTATTGTTGCCAATGCCGAGAATGCCCAACAACATCCTATATATATTGAATTGATTGCTTTGTTAGTGAATTGTACGAGGTGGTTGGGAAGCTCCTCAATGCCGACTTTATTAGAGAAGTAGAGTACCCGAGATGGATAACGAATATGGTGATTGTGAAAAAGGAAAATGAGAACTGGCAAAGGTGCCTCGACTATACAGACCTGAAACAAACTTGCCCAAAGTATATGTTCCTACTCTTAAGGATGGACAGATTGGTAGATGCCACCTCGGGGTTTGAGCTGCTGAGATTAATGGGTGTCTATTCCGGTTTCAAATAGATCTAGATGGATCCAGCGGACCAAGAGAAAACAAGTTTTGTAACTGAAATTGGGTTGTATTGTTACAAGGTCATGCCTTTTGGCCTAAAGAATGTCAGGGCGGCCTACTTGCGTCTTGTAAACAATTTCTTTTCCAAATTTAATTGGAAATAAAGTAAAAGTTTATTTAGATGATGTTTGTTGTTCTAAAGAATGTTTGCTACTCTAAGAAAATATAACCTGAAGCTCAATCCAAACAAGTGTGTCTTTGGGGTCACACCAGGCAAGTTCCACAATTACATAGTCACTCGACGTGGCATTGAAGCCAACCCTGAGAAAATTAAAGAAATTTTAGATATGTAACCAAGTGAATGTAAAGGCAATTCTACATAGTTTATCCCTCAGGAAGGAGGTCGGTGTGAGGAATGTAGAGGCATGTACTGACTCCTAGCTCGTGGTGAACTAATTGAACGAACATTATGAAGCTCAGGATCCTTCAATGTTTAAGTACTTGGTGAAGGTGTGTGAGCTAATTAGACAGTTTGATACTTTATCCATCCACCAAATACCGAGATCCAAGAAGGCACAGGATGACGCGCTTTCATAGCTGTCGGCTCTACTGACAACACCAAGAGGACAACATACGTAGAAGACTTGTTGCGCCCCAACATAGAGAGGGCGATAGTGTGAAAGTCATAGAACTGAGCAAGATGGATTCAGTTTTCGTGTATCTACATGGTGGGTGTCGAATCCAACAAAAAATAAAAGTCCTGCTCTAATTAAATATTTTTGTATATAGTGATGAGCAAGGTCGTCTCCACAGGGATTTGGTGGATTTATTTCCAAGAAAATGAAATAGGGGGTTGTTGTAAAGATAAGGAAAATAAAATGAAATAAAATAAAGCAATGATTAAATCAATGGGAGATAGCTTCTCGTTGAAGGGAGAAGTTCAGCCTTGATTTTTTTCATTGATCATCGATGCAAGGATAAATTCATATGCTTATGAATAAATTGGTTATAGCCATTAACAAGCTCTAACAGCCAGCTTCTACTCATATTTCTCAGCAACCAAAACAAGATCTTTGATTGCTTCTCTTATTAATAGAAAGTCCTAAACAAGCTCTTAGGATTTAATCTATTAATAGCATTAAGAGGGGAGACACCCAATTCTTGTCAGCGATCTCACAAGCTCGGACCGTTTAAACCAGATCATATATCCTCCTAACATAAATCGAAAACTTGTCCATTATCAATTTATGTTAGTTTCCACCATGATTAAACCTACCAATCTTATACGGAATTAGAAGTTCAATCGGCCATAGATTATTCTCATTGAATGAGCAAGGGATCCTTCTTGCTTAATCAATAAAAATAATCCTCACAGGAAATCGCAGAAAACATATGAAACCCAAAAACAATGAACTAAAATAAAAATTAATTAGATCTCACAATGTTTAAGAATCAAAGCTTCCCTAACCTTTTAACTAGAAATCAAAAGCTTACACACACTTCATGTAGAAATCGTAGCTTCCAGATGAGGGGGGGCAGGCATATTCTGCTTCCTTTCTCCCTTCTTGCTGAATTCTTGTTTCCAAGATTTGATGATGCCTCCTTGCTAGTCCGCCCCCCTTTTTATAGCCTTAGGGGCGTATTTTACAGGGCTCTGAATGGTTAGTACAAAAGAAGAGAAATAAGGAAGAACAAGTAAAGCTGAACTTACCACCATGATTTGATGAAGAGTTGTGCTCTCCAGGAGCTGCTGGTGTGGCTACTGGCTTCCTTCCTAATACTGGGGAGACTCACACCCTGGGCAAGCTGCTCGGCCAACCCCTCTGTCTCAAGGGTGCCTTTTGGCCGAATCAACCATTGTGGCACGTAAACACTAGCTGAGCCCTTAGTCGAAGGATGTTCTGGAGTGTCCCCCCTCTGCAATTAGGACCACTCGAGTTGAGTCGTGGCCTCCTCGGAGTCAACTACCACAACTTCCTCTATGTACCTTGGCCTCTTCCCCTATTGAGGGGTGCATTCTATCGAATGGCGATGAAGCTCCATGGAAGAAGGAGCCCTAACGAGCACCTTGGTGTTCGACCTGGCTGATAGGTAGTAATACCCCTACTTGTGCTTCTTCAAGTGGAGAGTATCTAAACATCGGTAGGGTAATCTCAATATCCTTGAGAGTGCATTTGCAGAGCAACCCGACCAGGTACAAAAATGAGTTCGGCATCAACTGAATAGGTAGGACTCGATGCCACCTCAAGACGACCACTACCCCTAGATCTAAAGGGAACCTAAGGCTGAAAATCAAACTATGGATGCACACACAAATCTCCCCGGGATGGGCCGAAGTGGCCCTCTCCCTGACCCTAGGACACCTCAGTTTGTTCTCTTTAGGAATGCAGTACACTTCTCAGATCTGAGCCAGGTCGGTCGGAGAAAGAGTACACGAAGAAAATAAATAGAAAATAATAAAAAAAAATAGCTAGGGTTGATAGTGTGATAGTCCAATCCAATCAGGACAAATGCTACATCCCTACGAAACTACAATCTGCAGATCGATCTCCATATCAAATCTCTATCTTCTCTGTAAGCTCCAATGATTTCTCTGATGTAAAAAAATAGAAAAACCTTAATTTCTATTGCTTACATAAGAAAAACTTAATACATTCTTTCTAGAAAAAAATAATTAATTACAGACCAAATAATCAAATTAATAAATTTGGTGTGCACCGATCTTGCCACCATCAAGAGTTCGATCTCCAACACACTTTCAAGAATCCATAATAAAACAATTCTATAATATATCAGAATATATCTATAAGAATTTTAGATCATTGGCCCACTTTGAGAACCAAATTCTTAGAGATTTCTGCTAACTGCTCAAATTGGCTACACTAGTTCTTGCTGATTTGAGTTTTGGTTCAAATCTAGTTTGGTTTAGTCCAAGGACTGAACCTGACTTTGATATCTTTGTTGGAGGGTTAGGATCCATCATATGGATGGCCAAACCATGCTTGATGGCTGGGCAAAATTTCAAAAATTTATTAATCCTTTTGGGAGTTGAATTCCCTATGTTTTGAAAAACTGTATTTTTCATGATTGGTCTTGCACTGAACAGGACCAGATTTGAATCCAATCAATGAGGGAAATCTATATTTGATACGGATACCACAAATGCAGATCCCATGGTGGAACTTCACGCCCAAATCAGTCCCAAAGCCATTCTCCACTGAAGATGGCGCAGTGTGTAGGTGAAACTGATTCAACAGCATAATTTTCAGCAAAACTGCAACCCAACTACTTAAATCGAAGTGGGGAAGGTGAGCCTAAAGTTCATCTGATCCTTGAAAGCCTAAGTCGTGATAGGGTTTCTTGAAAGACAAAAGAATAGAAGAGAGAACAAGAAAGAGTGGTGTTCTACTCTAGTTCACCGTCTTCTTCTTTTATCTCTTTATGGGGCACTTTTCCTAATCAAATTAGGAGATTATCCAAATCTAATTTGGATCTGGAATCTATTAAGAGATAAGCCTTATCCTCTTAAGAGGGTGGGTGCTCTATACCCATTTCTTAACCCAGATTCGACCTAGAGCACAAGACAACTTAATTTGTTATGTGACAGTTTACTTAATTTTATTAATTATAGGCCTTAGGCCCATTTCCTTTAAAGGATCACGACCCAAGATGTTGCATGGACAACTTAGGCCTAATTTGTATGGCGTACGACCCCACAATGATCTCACATAAGTCCACATGGGTTCAGCCCAGCCTTTATGAAAAGGCTTGACCGAATTTATTGTTAAACGTAGTAAACCCATGACCACATCACTTTGGGTTCAATATGGGCCCAACATTTACACTTAAATGATCATTGAATTCAACCATCTTATGAATATCCAAGGATAATGAACTTATGTAAGATAAAAACACTCAGAAAATCAACACTATAATGGTCTCTTACACTTAACCTCTCAGACCATAATGGTCACAACAGTACTCGACAAGAAATGACCTCTCCCTTGGATGTAAGGTACAATGTCACACTCTCTGTTTGGATGGATTCGGAGAATTAAAATATTTTGCAAACGTTTTTCATAAAACATTAATATAATTCCGAGAATTAAAACCTCCTGTGAGGTACATTGGCGGTAGTTTAGGTTTCCATTAGAGAGAATGTAAACCTATCATTTACTTTATCTTACAAAGAAGCTGATCCTGGCATTATGATCACCCACTCAGATGAATTCTCTGACAAAGGACACAACCATGACAAAACGCCACAAATTATGATCACTTTGTCTCAGTTGGTCGTGTCTCGATTATGGAGTATAATTAAGTTGATAAGGAGCGGACTGCGGAGATGGCTCATTTGATGATGGATGATCTGAAACAGAAGCCCCATTACTCAAGTGGTAAATTAATGTTGTGTTTTCTTATCTTCTGCACACAATTACGGCCTACTGCTGCATATATAATTTTGATTTCTAACTTGTCTTCAAAGTCCTGTGTAAGCTAGCGCACAGACAGATATAATCCCCCTTAAATCACACTTGTATGTATCCCAATCTAAGAACTCAAAAGAGTGAGGGCTGACGTCAGCCCTTAACCTAATCCCCCTTGGCCCAATATTAAAGACAAACTAAGTAAACCAAAAAATCCCAATGTAACCCTCTTGACCCTAGAAATTGACGTAAAGGCCATTATTGCAACTTTAAAATTACATTTTTTCTACTGAGATGTCAGACTAGAATCTGATATGAATAAATTTGAAAATAACACCATTGCACGTAAAAAACTAAAAAAAAAAAAAAAAGAAAAAAAGAAGGGAACTTGCGAAAGAGTTTCAATCTCAGATTAGAACCAATTGAAAATGCCGAAATTTCTCTCAGTGTTTTCATCCTAGCCTTCAAGAAAAACAGAGCCCTTCTCAGATATCCATCCTTTCGCATCAAGGAGCAGTTACAAGACCTTTGCTCGTCCATAAATCTCAAGAGACACCAATCCTAAGCTCTGGGATCGATTGCTGCTATAAAGTTTAGTCAACTCTACATCAATTACATAAATTTCTTAACCAACATGGGTACTTTTTCATTCTTGTTAATTAATTTTCGCATTAATCTCCTTTTAACAGAGAGGTGGGATTTAGGGTAAATTAATACTTAATTCCCGGTAACATCATCTACAAACTAGTAGATGATGAAGACTCCACACACAAATGGTCGAGAGTGATAACAACAATCATATATATATCAAATACGTACACCTTATATAGGTAAACATTCAGTAGTAGTATATATAATTTAAGTTACACGATCAATGACAAATAGTTAACACTTAATACTTGAGTAATACGGAACATTCAATACAACAAACCCACTCAATGACATCGTTATAACATATTCCTAGAGCAACTTCTTTGTAATTTATATATATAAACTCCGAGCGATATCAATTATCACCATGCATGCATGTATTTATTAGCTAGTATAGCTGATAGATGTTTAATTAGGCGGTAGGATAAGAGGCTTTCATGGCAATGCCACAAAGGCCACCATTTGAGGCAGCAACATCTCGTTGGATTCGCATATATCCCTTATCTCCCCACTGAGTGCCCCACGAATTCTTGAGTAGCCAGTACTTCATGCCCTCTTCACTTGTACCATAACCAACCACTGTAACAGCATGGTTTAAATCAGTTCCACATTCCCCTGTAAAAACACCAGTTGAGTAGAAGAGGAAGTCGTTGGAACTAGCGTCTATTGCGAAAGAAACTGGTTGCATTGCTACTGCCTTCAATAACGCATTCTCATCATTTGATGGGACGTCCACATATCCACTGATACTTGCTGCATGGGATGCTGATTTCTCTGTGTCGCACATTCCCTGCACTCCTCTGTAAGGGTAGTTTTCTTCGCTGTTAATTCCCCCAGTTTGTTGGATATACTGGAATGCAGTATCCATCCAACCACCATTACAGCCATTATTTTCAGTGTTGCAGTCAACCAGCTATTGCTCAGAAAGGGAAATTCGTTGGCCTTTCTTGATTTGGATAATTCCTTCTAATGCTGCCACTGCCGAGAATGCCCAACAACATCCTATATATATTGAATTGATTGCTTTGTTAGTGAATTGTACGTATTGTAATGCTTTGAACCCTAGTTGCACTTGCACCCCAAATTATATATATACTTGGTAGAAAAGAAAAAAAAATATATATATTGCCACTTACCACAACGGCCTTGGTCTTTGATGGGGGTAACAGCTCCTTTTTCTCTCCAGTCTAGACTTGGCGGAACATCAGTCAAATTTTCGTAACTGAAACTGCGGCCATGGGGAAATTTTGATGATGGCCTTTGTTGTGCAAAATTTATGTAGCCATTACGGTAATGCTTTAACTCTTCATCGGTCCGGTCAGCAAATACATTTATGCTTTGCTTGTATGGTCTATCACCAGCCAAGTTGAACGAATCTATGCGCTCGGCATTGTTCTTGAATATGTTGAAGCGTTTCTCCTTCTCTACATTGTCTTGGTATACAACTCCATGGCGAGCCATCCCTTGCTCAAACCTCTCCAACATAGATGCTTGCTGGAGAGTGCGGGCATTGGCTTGAGAAGTAGAAGCTCCTAAAATGATGATCAATAGCGAGGCCATGGCACAGGTGATGAGTTGACAGCTGGCCATTGTCGTCTGAAACAACTGATAATTAACTAGTTATATGATGATGAATAAGAGGAGAACAAATTAAAGGCTAAGCAATTGAGGATCGATGTCCAATTCCTTTTGTGGTTTTCATTTATATAGATCGATCGAGCTGCATTTGCATGCACTTCCCCCCAAGTAGAACAATACAAACTATGTTAATTTCCTTTCCGTGCAGGGGGTGTGGCAAGAATTACTTGCGCAAATTGGGGAATCATATTTTCTTGCACTTTGGAAACGGAACCGTGACAAAAAGCAACTTAATTTACTTACTCTTATACTTGCATTCGGTCTGTCACAAGTGTCCTTTATACATCATATAAAACAGATGTGACTGAAAAACTATTAGAATAAAAGTAAGTATTCAGACTTCATAAAGTTATATGATGATTGAGATGGTCTAGAGTTGGAGATTAAGGTTGTGTTTAATGTTTCCACTTTCTTCTTCAATCATTTTCGGTTGATCAATACAAATTGGCATATTTGATGCTATTTATAATTGACCAATTTAAAAATAGAACTTGTTGACCCATTTGTTCCTCCAGGTTGTAGGTCAATGGTTCAACAATCCGAGTTGAACAGGTTGATAACCCACCCGTGATATCGTCACAAATATAAGTTAAGAAAACTACACATTGAGACAAATGCCGAAGAGGTTCCTTGGCTTTTGCACCCAATTAATTGGAGAATCCAACTTGAACCGTAACATTCAGTAAGAACTTTCCTCATGTCATATGAGAGAGTGGCATCAATTACATGCGCAAATTGGGGAACATATTTTCTAGCACTCAGGGGACGCAATCATGATCAATGTTACTCTTTCCTGGACCACAAACTATTCAATGTTTAATGAGTTCGAAACTATTTTTTCCTAGTCTTGTACTTCCATTCACTCTCTCGCAAGTGTCCATTTACACGTATATAAACACTCGTATACATGTAATTGATAAGTGATCGATGAGGGGTGATCTAACCGTTCGGTCACGAAGAGCCATGTGGCTAGCCCAAACCATTTAATGACATGTCAGCGCCATATGGAGGCAGGTCGCACCCACCAAGTCTGCCCAAGCCGACCAGCTCGACCTACGTCTCGACTGATGGAAGACCAGCAAGTCACTCCACAGCAGAGTGGAGCACATCACCTCGGGAGAATGAGTTGGTGACTTTGGATGACAACTTGACCTCCCTGACCTGGGTAGACAAAGACTTGAGTAGCCGGCCGACCTCTGGGTTACCGATAAACATGACACATTATCCTTATGCGATTAGTATGCCTATCGGTTCCGAAACAAATGGCGGCATGTCGTCCATGCCTTCTCAAGGTACTCGTCATTCATTGCATTTTATCTCTCTAGCTCTCAGAATCTCCCTTCGCTTTCTTGCTCACTAAACTCGGCTAACATAAGCATCGGAGTGACTAGCTGAAGTCGAAACCCCCAGGTACTCTGATATCTTTCTTCCTGCATACCGGTTTGTCAACCTCAACACCACTCGTTTGAGTTGTCCTCCAGTAGGGCAGTTAGGTGATAAGATCACCATTAATTGACACCATTTGTGGGAACCTAAACAAAAAATCCAGTTCAACCTCTCACCACATTAGTCATAAACTCAGCATGTCATCCCCAAAAAACAACCAAAACAAAGGAACCTCCATTGGGGGGCAAACGTAGGTAGTCGAGCCCTCGTTGGTTCCTGATAACTCTATATTTTGATGCCTTAACGAGCATCATTTTAGGGTTACTTGGGCCTTAGAATAGTCAAAATGTGTCATTTTCCCAGTTAAATTCAATATTGTGACCTTTGAGGGTCCCTGTGCAAATCCTGTAAAAACTGGGAAATTTATAGAGTTTTTTACAGATTTTGGAAAGCTGGTGAGAATTCCAGCTGAGAGAGGGGGTGCTTCTAAAATTTCTCCATGACTATATCCCCCACTATCCCCCGCTTTCTCCAAACTTATCTATAATTCCTATTTATCTTCTAAATTATCTCTAATTCCAATTTATCCCCAAAATTATCTCTAATTTAGTAGAGAGTTTCTCTCCTAAATTATCTCTAATTCCTATTTATCCTCTCCCCTACTTTTTATCTATATCTCTCTAAAGAAAGTTTGGATTAAAAAATTTAATAATTATTTAAATATTCTAACAAAATTAAATAATAACTTTAAAATATTTACTAAAAACACAAAAAATAACTTTATATTTTTACAAAATATATCACGAAATTATGTTCTAAAAATTTAAATATATCACGAAATTTTTCAACCAACTTACTTATTTTTCTATTTTACAAAAGCAAGTAATTAACTTGTTCCTTAATTATAAACAAAATAAATAAATTATTATGGCTTGTGCATGGTTTACCCCAATTTGTAATTTTCCTTCATTATGAATCAAGGCCAACATGTACCACACAAGCAGGAAGCTGAATCAGGAAACTATGGATTGGTCTAGTAGATCGGTGAAAATGTTCATTTCGTTAAATAATACTTTCTGAATTAGTGACAATATACTAGCAGAAACTCATGCCTTGCTATTTGTAACAGAAGAAAAAAAAGAAGGAAAGTAATAGACCTTATTTAATTAAAAAGAACATAGAGATTTTGAGGAAATATTTGGAATGTTGATTTTAGAAGCTAGATTGGGCATGATCAAGTCTTATCATGTCTGTGTTGGGTTAAAGTTATAAACCATAAGTATCAGAGAAGTTAAAAAGCTGAAGTTGTTGAAGTGTGGCATTTCTGGTGTATAATGCTAATGTTATTTTAATCAAAAGAGTGAGCTTGGAAGATTAGACACATTGTGAATTGTGATTAAGGGTCATTGGTGACAACTAGGGACTTTTCATAGCTACTTAGACCCAATGGGTACCCTCGACCCAATGGGTACCCTCGACCCAAGTGACCCTAACCCCTTTTGACCCAATGGGTACCCTCGACCCAACCCACTCTGACCCTCTTTTTCCTTGACCCTAATGGATCACTTGACCCATATAACCCACTATTGAAATGGGTGGGTTTTGAAGCGGGTGGGTTGGGTGGGTCAAAAGGGTCAAGGTCAACATTGTCACCCCTAATTTCTTTATTTTGAATTAAGAGATGTTTGGATGTAATTCACGGCGGGTAGAGAGTGGATAGGAAAAGTGAGTAGGAAATCTGGGCTGAAACAGGTTGGCCGTGTCTCAACTCTCGATTGTATGGGATGGAATTAATTAAGTTGATAAGAGATGGGAGGTGTCTCCAAGTACCTTGTGGTTGTGGACATCTTAGAAAAACATAAGACATGATTAAACAACGTAAGTCAATGGTAGGCTTTTAGAAAAGAATTATGTCCATGAGCTAAAGGCTGGCGTCTATCTCAAGAGAAGACTAAGAGTAGGAAAAGTGAGTAGGAAATTGGGAGGTGATGAGGGGTAATTTGGTCCACCAAATGATATTATGATACGTGGCTTTCAAGTGATATCTCAGTGCTAAGTAAGCAGATCACCTCGGCAGGTTGGCTGGTAGCACCTAGCGGGGCCGACCAAAAATACCTCATCTTGGCCGATTTGAAGGACCTCCGAACAAGGGGCTACTTACTTCGTAGATCGATCGAGCAAAGAAAGGTACTGCTGGCGACCTACAGAGCGTGCTCACTGACTTGTCACACAAATCCGTTGCTAGACCGAGTTCTCCAGATATTAATGAATCGACCATTGGGCCGGATTACTTACATTACACGCATCAGAGCCAATTGGATGGACCTAAGCCCTCTGCACAGATTACATAATCGACATAATTACTCTCCCGACTTAACGGAAACAGCTCTGCGAGAACCTGAGACCCATTACTAGAAGGTCTCTGAGCACTTACGCCTATATAAAGGTCTCATTTCTACAGAAGAGGTATGCATGATTATAAGCTCTCGCACTCTCTAATCTCTTAAGACCTTCTAAGAACTCTTTGTTGACTTAAGCATCGGAGTGCCCACCCCGGGTGAAAACAACCTGAGCACTCTAACTCTCGCCTTTTGCAGAATGATACAGCTTGGCCACTGAATGTGAGCATCCGATTCGGCATCCAAGTCATCTGCCACGTGAGAGCCGCCTGATCACATACCATCAATTGGCGCCATCTGTGAGAGTACATGGAAGAAAGCTAAGTTCTCATTTTTAAGCATCTTACACTAATATCCATGTCTTCATCAAGCAACCAGTCCTCCAACAACAACAATAATCAAATCATTAAGGGACACGAGCAGCTCAGAATGATACCATAAGTATCTTCAGTGACTACCGAAAATGTGCCTTTAACCCCACCAGGCGTCCCACCCACTCTAGACCCAACCATGACACCATCTCATGTGAATGCGCCTCCTCCTGCGGATAAGCCCTCCGTGGCTCCCACTGGAGCTGACACGCGCTAGTTCTATGACCTGGTGTAATGTATCTGCGGAATGAGCAATCAAATGAGAGCCTGTGAGGACAAGTTTGCCACCCTAATAGGGGGCAACAATAGACACAACAACCACAGATTCAACAACAACAACATTAGAACCAGCGAGAACCAGGTGTCTAATCGGTTGGGTTCCCAGATAGATTCCCAACAAAGTCTCTAACCGAGTTCCTGACATCTGATTGGGTTTCTAGTCAGATTCCCACAACATCTGCTTGGGTTCCCAATCAGATTCCCAACCAGGTCTGTGACCGGGTTCCTAACCAAAACCTTAACCGACCCCTTGTAGAGAACTGGGTGCCTGACCAAAATCAAAATCAGCTCCCAGTAGAAAGTTGAGCTACTACTCCCATAGGGACTGAAGCCACCAGTTCCTCCGAAGGATCAAAAAGAAGGCGTCATAGACGTAGGAATGGAAACAGGGCAGGGATTACATTACCCATCCCCGACCTCGACCCCCAAATCATCCCCCATCCCCATCGGGGAAAGGAATTCTCCTCCATCCTTGACCCGGATAGGGATGAATTCCCTGTCAAAGACCCGAATCCTCGATTACACAAAGACCGAGACTGAGAGAAAGCGAGAGACAGAGAAAGAGAGAGAGTGAGAGAAAGAGAGTGAGGACCATTGCAAGTTGCGATCGACAACGATAGATGAAGGGAGATTGAAGAACTAGGGTTTTAGCTTTTAGCTCTTTTTTTTTCGAGTCTTTCTCTGTCCTATGACCTCTATCATGTGGTAGTCGACGACCAAAGATGTCTGATGTCCGATGAGTGACGACAATTGGCGACAATAGACAAAGAAAGAAGAAGAACTAGGGTTCTTTGAGACTCTTTCTTTGTCCTCTCACCTCTGTCTATCAAGTGGTAGTCAAGACTCAAGAAGTCTCGAGAGTTTTTTAGAATAGTTTTTGTCTTTTAAGTTTTAATTTTTAATTTTTTACTTTTTATGTTTTTGAGTTTTTATAATTTATTAATCAAATAAATGAATAATATATATATATATATATATGAATTGCGGCTGGGCGGGGCAGGGATAGCTTCGTCGGGTTGGGGAGCTCGGGTACTTGTCAAGGACGAGAAAAATTGCCACCCTACGCAGATGCACTCACCGCACCTCAAAGCAAAGTCATCTCACTCTATCTATGAGCGTGATGGACAAGAAATAAGAAAGCAAAGCAAGCAGCCAAGCAAACACCTTATCTGGGTGGCCTATATCTTGCACCTCACGACTAGAACCTGAGATACTTATGGCCCCATGACCAAAGAACTTCAGGGCACCCAACCCTGAATCCTACAATGGAACGATAGACTCGATAGACCATGCTAATAATTTCCAAGCCCTAATGGAACTACACGGGGCCAACGATGCAAGCCTATTTATTGCCTTCCCAAAAACCCTCTGGGATACAGCTCGGCTATGGTACTCAGGACTGGTCCCCGACTCCATAAGAAGTTGGGATTAGCTCGCCAATCTATTTACCACTCACTTCACCACCAATAAAAGGCACCCTAAGTCTGCGACCTACCTATTAAATAGCATTTAGAGACCTAATGAGACACTCTGTGAATACGTTAGGAGGTTCAACTTGGAGCATCTCCAAATCCCTAACATTGACATGGTTGTACAACTCATCGTGGCAACAAACTGTGTCTGTCACCCCGACCTATGGTAGGAAATTGAAATGAAGCCTCCAACTTCTATGGAGTTATTCCTCACTGAGTCATCCTTGGGCCGACCTCAGCTAGGTCCAAGCCATGATAGTACTACACATCCTGGGGGAGGAGCACACCTCTCCCCATCTAAAGAGCTACATGAGGATCGTTAAGGCAGTTGTGCATAGAAACGTTGATGTTCGGGATGAATTGACGTATGTCAAAAGGGTATGGACCAGTAGGACGTTCTTCTTGGCCCACCTGAAAAAGAGACGCGACAGGATCCATATAGATCTGATCAGTGCTCATAGGGTCGCAGCCTCCCTCAAGGTTGACGAGCACTAGCTACATTTATGCTTTACTTGTAGGGTCTATCTTCGGCCAAGTTGAAAGAATCTATGAGCTCCGCATTGTCCTTGTATATGTTGAAACGCTTCCCCTTCTCTACATTGTCATTGTCCTGGTATATATATACAACTCCATAGCAAGTCATCCATTGTTCAAACTTCTCCAACATAGATGCATGTTGGAGAGTACGAGCACTAGCTTGAGAAGCAAAAGCTCCTAAAATGATCATTAGAGAAACCATGCAAATGAGTTGTCATGCCATTGTCTGAAATGACATATGTACAGAGCTGCATGTGCAATTCCTTTGGTGACTATCCTTTATACAGAGCAGCATGTGCAATTCCCTAAGTAGCATACAACTATGTTCCTTGCCGTGTAGTGGTGTTTGACTTGACATTTTTAATTAAGAAATTTAGTGGTGTGAGAGTGGTAATAATACATTCAATACTTGGGAGGCTGTGCTTAATTTTATCTTGCACTCAAAAGGACGCAATGCCACAACCTTTATCAATTTTTGCTGGATCATATCTATCTATCTATCTATATATATACATGGTTGATCGTGTATCGATTATGGAGTATAAATAAGTTGATAAGGAGCGGCCTCATTGGATGATGGATGATCCAACACAGAAGTCCCATTAATAAAGTGCAAAATGAGACTTAATGTTTTGTTTTCTTAGCTTTTGCACTCAATTACCGCCTACTGCTGCATATATAATTTTGGTTCTACTTTATCTTAGTTAAAGTTTAAGAGAAGAATGTTCTTCAAAGAATAGGTCAAATTTCACTATGATGAATAACTGTACATGGCTGAATATTTATACAAAATAATAAAGAATAAATTACAATCAATTACAATAATAGAAACAAAGCAATAAGAAAAGGTCTTCAGTAGGAAACTTGCTAAGAAGAGAGTTTCCTTTATGCTCTGATTGATCTATCTTTGGTAAGAGTATTCTGTATTGTAGCTGGTCCTTTGGTTGGAAGACTGAAGCCTTCTTTTGTAAGAGATCTATGGCTCTCTTTGGTAAGAGTGCTGGAGCTCTCTTTTGTAGGAAGGCTAGATCTTTATTTTCTAAGAGTGGAAGAGCTAGGGCTGGCCGACCTAGGGTTGGTCGACCTACGGTTGGTCAGCTTCTCAATATGCCCCCTCAAGGAAAAGTGGGTTGGAAGCACTTGAAGCTTAGACCTAAGCCATTCAAACCGTTGAGAAGGAAGTGGCTTAGTGAAAATATCGGCAAGTTGATCATGTGTGGAAAGGAACCGCACGATTATACACTTCTTAACGATAAGATCCTGAAGGAAATGGAAATTAACATCAATATGTTTAGTACGAGCACGGAAAATGGGAAAAGCTGCAAGATACGTGGCCCCAATATTATCACAGTAGAGAACCGATGCAGATCTAAGTTTGACCCCAAGTCAAAGAGAAGCGAATTGAGCCACAAGAATTCAGTGGTGGCATTGGCTAGACCTTGGAATTCAGCCTTAGTGCTAGAGTGAGCAATAGTCAGCTACTTCTTGGCACTCTGCGAGATCAAATGAGAATCAAGAAAGATACCATGGTCTCTAGTAGATCGTTTGTCGTCAGGGCAATTAGCCCAGTCAGCATTTGAGTAAGCAATCAATGTCTCTGATGCACGACCCAAGAAAAATAAACTAGTGTTAATGGAACCCTTCAGATATGGTAGAATACGTTTAACTGTAGTCTAGTGCTCAGTAGTATGAGCATGCAAAAATTGACACTTTATTGACTACAAAAGCAACATTCAGTTGAGTAAGAGTGATGTACTGGAGTGCACCCACTATGCTCCGATACTGAGTGGGATCAAGGAGTAACTCGCCATCAAACCAATAGAGATGAGAAGAGGTGACCAATAGACTGGAAACCGGTTTGGCTGCAGCAAGATTAGTCTTCAACAAGAGGTTCAATATGTACTTTTGCTGAGAGAAACAAACCTGAGGCATCACAGTGAGACTCAATGTTAAGAAAATAGTGCAACGATGTCAAATCCTTGAGGGAAAAAGTTTGAGACAAACTGCTAATAAGCTGAGACACATGCAGAGAAGAAGAGCTAGTAACAATGAGATCATCAATGTAAAGAAGAATATAAATTATAATCTGATCTTGACTATAGATAAACAAGAAGGATCACATTGAGAGCTATGAAAGCCAATATCGTATAGTTTATTACTTAATCGAGAAAATCAGGCCCGGGGAGCGTGTTTGAGACCATAGAGGGCTTTATGAAGCTTGTAGACATGATCAGGATAATTACTATCCTCAAATCCTTTCAGTCGGCACATATAGATCGTCTTAGTAATAAAACCATTGAGGAAGGCATTACGGACGTCTAACTGGTGGATATCCCATCCATGGGAAACTACTAGTGAAAGAACAACATGCACAGTTGTCGATTTGACAACGGGGCTGAAGGTCTCAATGAAGTCAACTCTCGGAACTTGAATGAAACCTTGCGTGACAAGACGGGCCTTGTAATGTTCAATCGAGCCATCTGGGTGCTGTTTGATTTTGAAGACCCACTTGAACACAACGACGTTCATAGAGGAATCATAGGGAACCAACTCCTAAGTGCCATTCTGGAGTAGTGCGTGAAATTCGGCAGTCGTAGCAGAACGCCAATGAGGGGACTTAGCAGCTTGTTCGTAGGAAGATGGCTCCTCTTCTTGAGCAGTAACATCATGGACTAGAGCAAGAGGAAGAGGGTGGCGAGTAGATGTTAGAGCTTGAGCCGATCTGGATGCCATTAACCTAGTTGTCATAGTATGAGTATGGACAGGGGGCTCCATGGCATGGGTTGTGTCATGCTACTCCTGAATAGGTTTGGTGCGCCGAATTGGTATGAGATCATCAGTGATGGAAGCTTCCTGTTCTGGTTTAGGGGAAAAAGTGGCAGATTCCTCATTAGTAACAGATATAGATGGTGAGTGATTAGGAGATGCCTCAGGAACAGAATCAGTAGAAGATGGACATGTGTAAGAATTAATAAAACCCAAAGAGGGGAGAGTAACCCCAGTAGGAGCAGCAGGGTTGGGAGATGGCGATGACTGTACCAATCTAGGAAAGGAATGTTCATAAAAAACAACATGGTGAGCAATGATCTCTTTGTCGGTAGCAGGGTTGTAACAACGATACCCTTTGTGACTGTTGCGGTAGCAAATAAAGATACAATGAGCAAAGCAAAAATCCATCTTGTGAAAATTATAAGGCCAAAGTAAAGGAAAACATTTACAGCCAAATACTTTCAATATAGAATAATCAGGAGGTTTGCCAAATAACTTCTCATGAGGAGAGAGATTACCAAGACCTAGAGTAGGTAGTTTGTTGATAAGAAAGACTACATTTTCAGTAGCATCGGCTCAGAACGACTGAGGGAGAGAAGAGGACGCTAATAGAGATAAGGTGGACTCACTAATGTGCCAATGTCTGCATTCAACATTGCAGTTCTGTTCATGCCTGTGGGGACAACTAAGATGGTGAGTAATACTAGCACTGTCAAGATAACGGGAGAGAGAGAAAAATTCACCACCCCAATCACTCTGAAACATCTTGATTTTTGTAAAGAAAAGATTCTCAACATGATTTTTGAATTTAAGAAACATATTAAACACATCTGATTTTCGCTCAATAGGAAAAATCCATGAAAATTTTGAATATGCATCCATAAATAGAAGATAATACCAGAATCTTTTATTTGATAAAGTTGGGATAGGTCCCCATACATCAGAAAATACTAACTCAAGAGGGGAAGAAACATGATTCTTGCATTGCTACTGCCTTCAATAACGCATTCTCATCATTTGATGGGACGTCCACATATCCACTGATACTTGCTGCATGGGATGCTGATTTCTCTGTGTCGCACATTCCCTGCACTCCTCTGTAAGGGTAGTTTTCTTCGCTGTTAGTGCCTCCAGTTTGTTGGATATATTGGAATGCAGTATCCATAAAACCACCGTCACAGCCATTATTTTCAGTGTTGCAGTCTACCAGCTGTTGCTCGGATAGAGAAATTTGTTGGCCTTTCTTGATTTGGATAATCCCTTCTATTGCTGCCACTGCCGAGAATGCCCAACAACATCCTATATATATTGAATTGATTGCTTTGTTAGTGAATTGTACGTATTGTAATGCTTTGAACCCTAGTTGCACTTGCACCCCAAGTTGAAAGAATCTATGCGCTCGACATTGTTCTTGAATATGTTGATGCGTTTCTCCTTCTCTACATTGTCTTGGTATACAACTCCATGGCGAGCCATCCATTGCTCAAACCTCTCCAACATAGATGCTTGTTGGAGAGTGCGGGCATTGGCTTGAGAAGTAGAAGCTCCTAAAATGATGATCAATAGCGAGGCCATGGCACAGGTTATGAGTTGGCACGCCATTGTCGTCTGAAGTAGCTGATAACTATATATATATATATATATGATGATGAATAAGAGGAGAACAAATTAAAGGCTAAGTAATTGAGGATCCATGTCCAATTCCTTTGGTGGTTTTCATTTATATAGAGTTTGCATGCATGTGCACTTCCCCAAGGAAACTATGTTAATTTCCTTGCCGTGCAGGGGGTGTTTGACTTATAACATTTATCATTAGGAATTGATGGGGCTGTATATGATTTTCTTGGACTCAAAGGACGCAACCATGTCACCACTTTGTCAAATTTTGCTGGATGATCACCATATATAACTGGTTGGCCGTGTCTCGATTATGGATTGTAAATGTAATTAAGTTGATGGGGAATGGCCTGCGGAGATTGCTCATTTGACGGATATTGCCACACACTGAAGTCCCATTACACAAGTGGAAAATGAGACTTAATGTTTTGGTTTCTTGGATTTTGCATTCAATTATCGCCTCCTGCTGCATAATTTTGATTTTTTTTTACCTTGTCTCCTACGGCCAACGTGGGCTGGTCCACAGGTCGAGTCTTGGGCTAGTCATGGACCACTCCAAGCCATGAGAAGAATATCTTTTAAAAAATTGAAAAAAATAATTATAAAAATTTAAAGTAAATTAACAAATAAAATAGACAAAAAATTAAAAAAACCTTTATATATATATATATTAAAACGAAATTTTGATGTATAAAATTGTTTATATATGCAATAATAAAATGAAATAATATAATAAAATTGAAAATCAAATTATATATATTAAGATACATATGTGCAAATTTATAAACTTTAAGTATTAAAATAATTATTCTATTATAAATATTTTATTTCTATAAATTTCATGAGATTCAAATAATTAATCTTCTCATATAAATGTGGATCTATTAGATTATTTATTCTATTGTTTTATTAAATACTGATTTTGTATATTATTATTTTTAATTTTTTGTTAGAGTTGTTAAACATAAATATGTATTTTTTATTTGAATTGGATTTAGACAAAAAAATTCATAAGGTTATTTTATTTTACTTATTACCACAAGAAGCTAAATGGCTTAGTGGTTTAAGAAATTGGACACTAAGCAGTATTGCCTTAATTGGTTTGGGTTTGAATCACCCCATTCTAGCTCATTTTTTAGTAAAAAACCATGTGTGCAAAGCATATGTCTCAGTCCATAACGGCCAATACAATGTGATATGGATCGATACACACCCATATCGACTCAATATGCACAATTGGGGGTGTTCACGGTTTAATTAACCAAACTAGTGGTACCAATAACTAAAACCAAACTGAAGACAATCGATTAATCCGAAAAAGCATTCACTCTGCATCGATACTTTTATATATAATATAAATCATATCAAAAAGTGGCATCTATTACATGCGCAAATTGGGGAACATATTTTCTAGCACTTAGAGGACGCAACCATGATGAAAGCTACTATGCTATTGGCTGGACCATAAACTATTCAATGTTTAGTTTAACCAGTCAAATCTAATTTTTTCTAATCTTATACTTCCATTCACTCTTTGACAATATCCATTTACACGTATATAAACACATATACAGGAAAATACACATTTAGAAAGGCTATTGTTCCTTCATTAACTTGAAAGTACATTCCTATATCATTGCAACCACCCACAGCATTAATTGGCACTGATTGCGTTCTATCTGTGCAAAGTCTAAGGCAGTGTTTTAAAACCGATCAAGAGGTTGAGCCACTGGCCCACTGCTGGGTCACAGGTCAGAGGTTCAACCATCCAAATCGGATGGATTAGAGTGTTACACATCATCCGCTATATAAGCGTATAAATTATTTATTATATAATAAAAATGTATAATTACATTTTATATGTAATATATGTATGTATATATATGTTTAGTTCAGGGTCAATTTATATATTTTAGAGTACATTACAAAAACCTCCCTTATAGTTTCATTTTAGCAAAACCTCCCCACAAAATTAACAAATACCTCCCTTCCATCAATGATAAAGATGGAAAACGTTAAAGAGATGATCATTTTTTTCAAAATACCTATTTTACCCTTTCTCGAATATTGTTCATCTTCTTCCCTGTTCGAACCCAAAAGCAGAGGCAGCAACGGCACCCCTCTAAATCCGATCACTTCCTCTTCTCTAATCTCTCATCTTCTTCGGCTTCTTGTTCTTCTCCTTTTTCCCTTTCTCTATCTGGTTGCAGCGGTAGATTCGAACTCAACGTCGATCCACCTTCTCCCACCATCTTTCTTCCCCCTCTGTGCTTCCTCTCTTTCTTCTCCATCTCTTTTCTTCTTCTTGTTCCTCCTTCCCCTCCTTTCTTCTCCTTCCCCTGTCGGCATCCATTTTCGGATCGCTTTCTAGGTTTGAACGGGGAAGAAGATCAAATTCTTTACCACACACCACATTGGTATAGGCATAGGGTGCCCTTGGTTTTGAAATTGTGTTTTTTTCTTTTTGACTAATGAGTAATGACTACTACATGGCTTAACATGTTTCTCGATTGAAACAACTCCTCAGTCATCAAAATCAAAAGAAAATCTGTGAAATCCAAATTCCTTCTTAACATTTACTCAGAAGTCTCTCTGAATCCACAATTCCACAAACACAAACGAGATCTCAGATCCGAGGTCTTCCCAAGTCCCAACTCCATGATTACCATCGATGGAAGGGGACAATGCTAGAAGAAGAAGAAGAAGAAACAGAGGAAGAAGAAGAAGAAAAGAAGGAGAAGAAGAAGAAGAATAGAAAAGAATAAGAAGTCGAAGAAGATGGGAAAAGAGGAAGAGATCAGATTTAAAGGGGTGTTGTTGTTGCCTCTACTTCTGGGTTCGAATGGGGAAGAAGATGAACAGTGTTCGAGAAAGGGTAAAATAGGTATTTTGAAAAAAATGATCACCTCTTTAACATTTTCCGTCTTGGTCATTGACAGAAGGGAGGTATTTGTTAATTTTGTCAAAAATAGAGGGGAGGTTTTTGCTAAAATAAAATTATAGGGGAGGTTTTTATGATTGTCAGAAACTTTAGGGGAGGTTTTTGTATTTTACCCTATATTTTATTTCAACTTTAATTGCAGGGTTTAACCTGACCTAGTCGCTGAGTCAAACAGGTCGACTATTTATTGCTCAAATTTTTAGGTTTCCATTCCTGTCAAGGTTGGGCCGAGGGCAACATTGTAATTATGCTTCCGTAGATGAGGGCTAATTGAGTCCGAGGGCTTATCAAGTTGAAGGCCAAAAAGTCCGACTTGTGAAGGAAGAAGAATGTTAGAGGCCCGGGTGTTATCCTAGGGGTGGAGACTCTGACGGTCAAGTTAGTAAGTGCGTAACAAGGGGTCGGACGAGATCTGAGAGAGGTAGCTCAAACAAGGTCACCCAGATGCTAGAGAGCTTGAAAGTAGAAAATCCAAGATAGCTTACCTAGGGAGTGACACCACTTATTTATACTTGAGCCTACCCCCCACTCTCGAGGTCGTGGTGGAGATTCGAGTAGGGACTTGGTCGATAAGGCTCGTTGGCATTCTTTGGTGCATTGGAAGTCCTTCAGTTTCTTGATGGCTCGAAAGAAGGATAGGCAGCAGTCGGCCGATTTTGACATGAATCGGATGAGGGCAGCCACTTGGTTGATAAGGCTCTGAGTTTCTTTGATCGATCGAGGTGGTGCCATGTAATGTATAGCATAAATCTTCTTGGATTGGCGTCAATACCCTACAACGTGACGAAGAAGACCAAGAATTTGCCCCAAGTGACGCCAAAAACACACTTACTGGGGTTAAGTCTCATGTTATACTTCCATAGTGTAGCAAAGGTCTTGGCAAGGTCAGAGCTGTGCTGGTTAGCCTTCATGCTCTTGATAACCATGTTAAGGGTGCAACTTGAGCGGGCTTAACCTGAGCCCAGCCTGGCCCAACACGATTTTTTTCACGGATCTGGTTAGATTTTTTGGACCTCGGGTTGGACCTGGGCTTGATAATGTAGGTTTTTATTTTTTTCAGGTTGGGCTCGGGTTTTTATTGTACATGTAGTATATAGTTGAATCAATGAATCGTATGTTAATATGTTATTGTGTTGGCTTAATGGTAGTTGTTTAATTAGTAAATTACTAATTTAATATTAGATGCCATCTGTCAATTGCCAATGCCATTACTCAAAGTCATTAATTAGTTTCTTAAGTTTCTTTTTCTAGACACATTTCCCTATATGAGACTTTGACGTTTCAAATTCTTTTAATTCGAATGCCATTTTGGCAAGTTGGCAACATTAATTAAGGAAACCCAAAGTTTAAACCGCCAAAAGCCCAAAAGTCCAAAACGAGTGGAAACTTATTATGGCTAGTTGGCAACATTAATTAAGGAAATCGAAAATGAGTAAAAACTCATTAGGCTCATTAAATTTTAATGTGGGGCTTTGGCCTTTGGGCTGATTAACCAATTCAAGTTTGGCCCAGGCCCGGGCCCAACCCGAGTGCCTAAAATTTTAGTGCAGGCTGGGTTTGGGTTGAATAATTCAGGCTTGACCTCGGGCTCGGGCTTTAGGTCCTATTCTTAGGGTTGGGCCTGGGTTGAGCTAAAACTCGGCCCAGCCTGCCAGAATTGTACCCCTAAACCATGTCATCCAAATAGGTTTTGACGTTTCTTCCCATCTGGTGCTTGAAAACTTTGTCCACAAGCTGTTAATAAGTGGCTTCGACATTCTTCAGGCCGAAGAGCATGCTAAAGTGACCACTACTGTTGTACGGTTCCTATTATATCTTCGTACTCACAGCGCAAGGGAAAACTACTATTGGAAATCTACCTTTTATATCTTGGAATGTCCGAATGTGTGATTTCCCCTAAGCCTTAGCACAGGGTGGCCAAATTTCCTTGCTGTAATTAATTAGAGAGTCCAACTTGAACCATAACATTCATTAAGAACTTTCCTCATGTCATTTGAGAAAGTGGCATTTACTACATGCGCAAATTGGGGGACATATTTTGTAGCACTTAGGGGACACAATCATGACCAATGCTACTCTTTCCTAGACCACAAACTGGTCAATGTTTAATTTGTTCGAATTTATTTTCTTTTAATCATGTACATTCGTTCACTCTCTGACAAGTGTCCACTTACACGTATATAAACACTAGTATACATGAAAATACACATGTAATTGATAAATGATCGATGAGGGGTGATCTAACTGTTCAGTCACAAAGAGCCACATGGCTAGTCTGAACCGTTTAATGATACTTCTGCTGTTAGACAGTGTATGCCCTTAGCTCCAATCAAATTGATGTGTTAATACATTTATTGTAAATAAGCACATAATTGTTTCATGTTATGATTGGTGTGTTTCTATATAATTACTTTAATTACTTCTTAAATTGGACATTTAGGAGACTCATATTAGTTTAGAATGTTCTTAGTCGTTGGATAAATTTGTGGAGTTTCTCCTAACAACGCTAACACTAAGGTCCTCTCAAGAAGGTTGGGGCAGTTTGTCTCAACTGTCAGGGTTGGACCCGAAGCACAGACTACAAGAAAATTGACCTTTGACAATAGTCACTCAAAATACAATTTTTAGCAACAATTGATTAGTGTTGTTGCCAAACCGATGTATTGGCAATAGCTATTCTACAACTGTTGTGAATTGTAACACAACTATTGCTAATTACATTAGCTTTAGCAACGATCATAAAAATTGTAGTGGCTTAAATTGGGGAGGGATGTCAATGGGTCAAGTTTGTACAAGTTTTGTTTTTGCTCAAAATCGATTTAATTGACTATAAGAAGAAGTTGTATTAAATTTGACTTAAATAGTTTTTTATATAGTAATGTTTGAAAAAGTAACTTGAAAAAAGAACCATTCTCTTACACTTAGATCAAAATTGAGAAAATTAAAAATGTTGAAGAAAACTATGTTAAAATCATTAAATATTTAAAATGATGAAAAATGTTTGAAAATTATATACTAATAAATAGGATGACAATTTTTCTTGTCCTTGTTGGGCATTTGATTTCCCCAAGCCCAGAGGGTTGGGAATTGAGATTGCCTTGATGGAGATGGGGATTGATAGTCATACCTAACCAAGGACGAGGATGGGGAGTGAATTCCCTACCCCACCTCAACCCCAATTATATATTAACATTACAATAAATTAGATTTTTAATTACCAAAATCTGCCTAAGAAACTCGTCATTGTAAGGTACTAATTAGGGCTGCAAGTCGGGCGGGTTTGTGGTCAACCCAAGCCCAATCCTAAGATTTGGGCTCGAACCCAAGCTTGAGGTCAAGTCCAATCTTCCCAACCCGAGCCTAACCCGCATTGTAATTTGATGCATTCGGTTTGGGCTCAAACCCAAGTTGGGCTCAGGTTAGAAAATGGACCCATTCTAAAATTATATATTTATGTATGCAAATATGTATACATATATGTATGTATATAAGTAAATATATATGCAAGTATATATGTATATATATAAATATGTATACACGTAAGTACATATCTATATATGTATGTATATATAAATATGTATAATTGGACCACATTCAAGCTACCTAAAGGCTAGGCCTGTACCCTAACCCAAAAAATAAAAAGCCTAAGTACCAAAAATCCAAATACAGTTGATGTAAAATTTTGTGCTGGATTAGTTTGGACCAGGGTTCAAAATATCAATACGGCCGATATGCCAATAGGGGCATATCAAGCGAATTGATACATTTTTTTACTTTTTTTTTATTTTTTTTTCAAAACCAATTTAAGGGAGCTGATTTAAGGCTCCTCCACCCCCTGAACCGGTCAGACCCCCGATACACTCACTGTAAGGGCATATCGGAGAGGTCCCAAAATAATACGTATGCATATTCATACTTTGAACCTTGGTTTGGACCCACCCAATGTGCACCAAATCGAATTTTATGTATGGTTGTTATTATTTTACAATAATAGATGATCATTTAATGATGAATTTCAAAAACTCACCATTATTATTTAAATAATTCCGTCATTAATTTAAGAATTAAAATACTTAAAAAAAATAACAAAACAATTGTGCGCATTGATTTTTGCGCGGGCTCCATCTTCCCTCTCAAAATTCCTTCTTATTTAAATGCGAAATCGGATTTGATGCGACCATGCTCACACCGTTCGCATGCGCCCCTTGCAACCTGTTCTCTTCAAACACAGGCTGCTCTCTCCCTCAAAAAAGCAAGAATACTCGTTCGGCTCTTTCAAACGGGTCCGGATGTAGTAGGCATGTTAGGTAAGTACAATGAGTTAGCACATAATAGTTGTGGGACACATCTCAGTTAATGTGCCTTTCATTCAAACATTTTGCTCCTTTACACAGAAATTATTCATTATTTTATTATCTTTGTCAAAATAATTAAAAATAAAAAACAATGAAAAAAGAAAACGTAAATGAGTCTCAACTCCCAACATGTTTAGGTTTTTCTTTTTCATTATTTTTATTTTTAATTATTTTGACAAAGATAATAAAATAATGAATAATTTGTATCTAGCGGAGCAAAAACGTTTGAATGAAAGACACATTAACTGGGAGATGTGTCACACAGCTATTATGTACTCACTCATTATGCTTACCTAACATTCCTATTACATCCGTACTCAGGACCCCTTTTAAACACGTTGCTCCCCGCCTCTTTCTTCTCTTTCACTCTTCCTGCACTAAACCTGAAACCAGAAGTTTGTTCTCTCTCATCTTTCTTCCACCGATCGCTGCTGAAATCATAGGAAAACCTAGCGTCCCTCTACCTTCTCTACTTCATTGAGTTCACTCCGAATCTAGGAGAAGATTTTGAGAAGAGCAAGAGACTGCGGGAAGAGTCATAGGCTTGGTTCCTAGGGTGTTTGGTTTTTTTTTTTCTTAATCCGATATCAATAATAGGTGGGCCGGTTTTAAATCTCTTACTGATTGCAGATCAAATGGGTGGTTGTCTCTCCAATGCTAAGTTTTTCTTTGCTCTCATAGATGGTGTCTCAGTTTCTATTAACAGGCAAGATTATTCGGCGGCAGCCATTTCATTGCCTATCATGGTCAGGGGTGGGGCAAAGAGTGGAATTGGGAACCAAGGGATGGATAGAGTAATGATGAAAGAAGGGTTGACAGCTTCATCGTGGATACCAGATCCCGTTACCAGCTACTACAAACTAGAAAAAGAGAAGTTCATTGTTTACCTGTTAGAACCATTTTTCTTTTCTTTTCTTTTTACTAGTCTTAGAATGTAATCAAGGGCTTCCCTTATTGTTTTTTTCATAGATTTTGACCATAAACCCCTTTTCTCTATTTGCAGTATTGCTTTCCATCCTGACTGTCATAACTCATAAAAAAGGCTCACTCCTGTCTTCCACTGCTTATTAGTTACTAACTCTTGGAAATGGAGAAACGTTCAGCAAAGTATTTTATTTTTTCTTGAAACTCTATCGATTTTGCAAGCATTCCATTTCTAATTGGAGGGGGTTTTGCAGGCATTCCACATTATGCATTGGATTTGAGGTCATGCCTAAGAGGTTTTCTGCATTTCTGACTTTTTTTTTTTTCTGTTATCAATTTTGCATTTGTTTTGGCATTTTTGTCTTATGAGAATAGTCTGTCTATAGATGTTCTACCTATTGTTACTATTAGGAGAAACTCACATTATTGAGTTCCAGATGATTTGAGAACCGAAAATGAGTAAAAACTCGTTAGGCTCATTAAATTTTAATGTGGGGCTTTGGGTTTTGGGCTGATTAACCAATTCAAGTTTGGCCCGGACCCGGGCCCAACCCGAGTGCCTAAAATTTTAGTCCGGGCTGGGCTTAGGTTGAATAATTCGGGCTTGACCTTGGGTTCGGGCTTTAGGTCCAATTCTTAGGGTTGGGCCTGGGTTGAGCTAAAACCCAGCCCAGCCCGCCCGAATTGTACCCCTAAACCATATCATCCAAATAGGTTTTGACATTTCTTCCCATATGGTGCATGAAAACTTTGTCCACAAGCCATTGATAGGTGACTTCGACATTCTTCAGGCCGAAGGGCATGCTAAAGTGACCACTACTATTGTATGATTCCAATTCTCTCTTCATACTCACAGCGCAAGGGAAAACTGCTATTGGAAATCTACCCTTTATATCCATGAATGTCCGAATGTATGCTTTCCCTAAGCCTTAGCACAGGGTGACAAAATTTCCTTGATGTAATTAATTGGAGAGTCCAACTTGAACCATAACATTCATTAAGAAATTTCCTCATGTCATTTGAGAAAGTGGCATTTATTACATGCGCGAATTGGGGAACATATTTTGTAGCACTTAGGGGACGCAATCATGACCAATGCTACTCTTTCCTAGACCACAAAATGTTCAATGTTTAATGAGTTCGAATCTATTTTCTTCTAATCATGTACTTTAATTTACTCTCTGACAAGTGTCCATTTACAGTATATAAACACTCGTATACATGAAAATACACATGTAATTAATAAGTGATAGATGAGGGGTGATCTAACCGTTCAGTCACAAAGAGCCACATGGCTAGTCTGAATCGTTTAACGATACTTTTGCTGTTAGACAGTGTATGCCCTTAAATCCATTCAAATTGATGTGCTAATACATTTATTATGAATAAGTACATAATTATTTCACGTTATGATTGATATGTCTTTGTATAATTACTTCTTAATCTGGACATAATGATGAGGCCATGGCACAGATGATGAATTGACAGCCCATCATTGTCGTCTGAACTTTGAAATAAGAGGAGAACAAAAGCTAAACTAAGTAATTGAGGATCGATTTCCAATTCTTTGGTGGTTTTCATTTATATAGAGTTTGCATGCATGTGCACTTCCCCACGTAGAGCAATACGTACAAACTAATTTCCTTGTCATGCAGGGGGTGTTTGACTTATAACATTTATCATTTATATAGACAGCATTCCTTATCATTCCAATCAATCCAGTAGTATAGGGTGACTAAAAATTTCCTTGAAGTAATTGGAGAGTCTAACTTAAATTATATATAGCATTGATCAAGAACTTTCTTCATACGAGAGTGTGGCAAGAATTACCTGTGCAAATTGGGGGATAACATCGTATCAAAGAAGAAAAAAAAAATGGCCGAGGTCATATTTTCTTGCACTTTGGAAACGGAACCGTGACAAAAACTACTTAATTTGCTTACTCTTATACAGTTATACTTGCATTCGGTCAGTCACAAGTGTCCATTTACATGTGTAAGACATACATCATATAAAACAGATATGACTTACAAAAGTGCTATTAGAATAAAAGTAAGTATTTAGAGTGTTGAAGATAATGTGTTCACGTCCAATTCAGATCAGATTAGAATAAAAGTAACATTTATATAAATATATTTTCCAAAAATAAATTTCAATAGTTGAAATCAACTGCTGGTAGTTTAGGTTTCCATCAGAGAGAGTGCATCCCCGATCATTCAATTTATCCGACAAAATGGCTGATCCTATCATTATGATCACCCACTCAGATGAATTCTCAAACTGTCCCAACATACCCAGGTTTTGATCCCCTCTAAGGATCTCACTGATTGGCATATCAAAGACAGTCCAATCCGACACCTAATGCAGTATCATAATCGAGTCTAGGGGTCAGGTGTAACATTCTAGTTTTGCCCACCTATTTCCAAGGTCTAGGGCAATACTAGAATTTTGGTCCGGTTCAGGGTTTCAATAAATCCCACACTGCATGTACCTCAGCTCTCACCCTAGCAGCTGAGACAAGTCACCCCAACCAACTTGGTGGTACATCAGTGTCAGCATTGGCAGGATAAATTTCCCCAGATCTATTCAACGATAGTGAAGATTCTAAACTAACTCGAGTCTCATATGTGTCCAGTTTAAGGGTATTACACAGAAACACACCATAATAACATGAATCAATTATATACTTTATTCATTTACAATAAATGTAAAATGATACATCAGTTTGATTGGAGCTAAGCACATAATTGTCTAACACTAAGAAGGTTGCTTGTAAAGAACCTCCCAGAGGATAAGGGGAAGTTCCTTAAGCACACCGAAAAATATATTAACGTCGAGGAAACACTTCACGCACACGAAAAGCTTGTCAAAGTCGGAAAGAGGAAGGAACGTGATAATGGCCAAGGCAAAAGAAGTAGTAAGCACATTTGTAGAGGCAAGAAGTTGCTTAGGTGCTATGAGTCACTGAAATGCTGATCCAGGTCATCTCTTAGTGCTCCAGGTCGTTGACAAGACGCTTTAGGACTCCCCCTGTAAAGTACAAGAACTACACACCATTGAACGTGAGGAGGAGGAGGATCTTAATGAATATTAAATCAACCGACTACTTGAAGTGGTCATCTCAATTAAAGGGAAATGTAGAGAACAGGAATCAGGACAAGTACTGCCACTATCACAAAGAGAGGGGGCACGACACTGAGAACTACTGGAACCTAAAGGACGAGATCGAGGAGCTCATTCGATGGAGGTACCTGAGGAAATTCATTAAGGAGGACTGAGCGGCTGAGGAACCCACAAGGAGACCAACCCTAGCAAAATGAATGGCCACTCGTCGAGTTTATCAACAAGATCATTGGTGGGTCAATAGTAGAGGCTAAGGATATGACTTGAGCAATGACAAGGAGAAGCCCTGCAATGGGATGAGGACAGAAGAGGTGATTTATTTCATCAAAAATGACATGAAGGGGGCTCACTACCCCATGATGACGCAATCATAGTGAGGTTGATCATCCATAACTATAAGGTGAAGCACATCCTAGTGGATAGCAGCAGCTCGGTGGACATCTTGTTCATGGAGGCATTCAAGAAGATGCTTCTGTAGAGGAAGGACCTCTTCCCTACCGATGTGTATCTGGCTGGTTTCATTAGGGACAATGTCTAACCTCTAGGAATGGTTAAGCTGTTGGTTACAGTGAGGACCACGTTGAACAAGATTTCATTTGACTATAACTTTTTGGCCGTGGACACACCTTCATCATACAATGCTATTCTTTGTCGCCTTATGCTATACGTACTTCGAGCCATGCAAACCACATACTACATGGCCACAAAATTCCCCACTAAGAATAGAATTAGGGTAGTGCGTAGGGACTATCTAGACTCCCAAAAATGTTACATGGTGGCCTTGAAAGGCAAGGGAAAGCGGTCATTGGTGGTTGATCTGGAAATAGAGTTGTTCACGGGCCGGGTTTTGGACCTGACTTTACACTTTGTCGTGCTCGGGCTTCGGGCTGGGCTCATTCAAATTTTGGCAAAAGCTAGGCCCGAGCCCGGCCCATGAACAGGTCTAGAGCTCACCCATTAGAAGATGTCATCCTCGTGTTGATCTTAGATATCGAGCCCAAGAAGACAATCCAGATTGGGCCACAGCTCGATGAACCTCCATGCTTCTAAATTGGTATGTTTTTTACATTCAAATATTGATATATTTTCCTGGTTGCATGTCGGCATGCCTAGCATAGACCTCTCTGTTATTACCCATAGATTTAATGTAGTTCCCTTGGTTATACCTATAAAGTAGTGGAAAAGGAAATTCACCCCAAAGCGGTGTAAGACAATTGACGAGGAGGTTGGGAACGTCCTCAAATGGGAAGTGGCATATGTGCGTCGGCTATACAAACCTGAAACAAGCTTGACCAAAGTATATCTTCCCACTCTTAAGGACAGACGGACTAGTTGATTGCACCTCGGGGTTCACGCTGTAGAGATTCATGGACGTCTATTCTGGTTTCTAGAAGATCTAGATGGATCCAGCAGACTAAGAGAAAACAACTTTTGTAATCAAAGTTGGGTTGTATTGTTACAAGGTCATGCCTTTTGGTCTAAAGAATGTCACGGCGACCTACCTATATCTTGTAAACAACTTTTGTTTACAAATTTAATTGGAAATAAAGTAGAAGTTTACATAGATGATGTTTGTTGTTCTAAAGAATGTTTGCTATTTTAAGAAAATATAACCTAAAGCTTAACCCAAACAACTGTGTCTATTGTGTCACATCGGGCAAGTTCAATGGTTACATAGTCACCCAACATGGCATCGAAGCCAACCCTGAGAAAATTAAGGCAATTTTACATATGTAACCAAGTGAACATAGAGGCAATTTTACATAGTCTATCCCTCAGGAAGGAGGTCGGTGCGAGGAATGTAGAGGCATGTATTGACTCTTAGCTCATGCTCAACCAAGTGAACGGGCATTACGAAGTTCAGGAGCCTTCAATGATTAAGTACTTGCGTAGGTGTGTGAGCTAATCAGATAGTTCGATACTTTATCCATCAATAAAATACTGAGATCCAAGAAAGCATAGGCTGACGTGCTTTCATAGCTATTGGCTCCTATGCAAGTTGTAGAACTGAGCAAGTTGGATTCACTTTTCGAGTATTTGCACCATGGAGAGTTGCCCTTAGATCAGAACACAGCTCGGAATGTCAAACATAAGTCAAATCGCCACATCATAAATGGTGAATAGTTGTGCAAGAAGTCATTCACCCTTCCTTAATTGCGATGTCTCCATCCTAGCGAGGCTGAGTATGTGTTTTGCAAGATCCACGAAGGACTCTATGGTGAACTCTTGGGGGATAGGGTGCTTGCTTTGAAGGCCCTCCAACAAGGTTACTACTAGCCAAAAATAAAACTAAAGGTTTAAACTGGGTCATGCCGCCTGCGGCTCGGCATGACACAACACGACGACATGCGGGTCATGCTAGGCTTGGCAATAACCGTGACTGAGTTGTATAAATTCAGTAAATATAGAATTTTCTTCAAGCATAAATGACCAAACACCCGCACACAGCCTAGCCGAACTTCAACGACCGTACTCCTCATTGACCAACGATCCCAGCATAATTGCAACATCCTGAAAGACCAGATCGACAACAGACGGTCAAGGCCAGAACAAGCCCCTGACGGGCTTCCTGAGAACGACGTCCCCGCCACAAAATGGCAAGAGGATGGCCATCAAACTCCACACACTCTCCCGATTAATAGTCAAAGCAAAGCTAATCGAGGACCACGACTAGCCCAGTCAATGAGCGTAACGCTCTCCAAGACCAGATGTCACTGAGCATCCCGACAATGTGGAGAGCTTGGAAGCACCTCAGCCGGCATAAGACCGAGGTCACTAAGCCAAATACCTCGGCTAGCGAGAATCAAGGACAAAGACCTTGGCCAGCAAAGGCTGAAGACCTCGACAAACAAGAGGCCGATGCCATAGAACCGAAGACCCCAGTCACAACGTCATGTCTGAAACCTCAACTAGCTAAGAGAAAGTACAGAAGCATGGCCTATGGTTCCTATCGACCAACCTAATTCCGAAGTAGAACATATTAGAAAAGGAAGGGAAAAACAACATAGGAAGTGCTCGAGAAAAAGTCCAAACTTCCATTAGTGAATAAGTTGATACAAAGATTATGAGGTCGACATATCGAGCTGTGTACAACAAGGATAAGGGAAGAGACAACACATCAACTATCTGCTGGGGGGTCCTCGGCATGATCCTAGGCGTCGGCAATGACAACATCTCCACTATCAGGCTCTTTGATATCAAAAGGGCCAAACCCATGAACGACACCGGCCACCTCTGGGAACTGATGCATCACCCTCCGCTAATAGAGAGCCAAGTCCTCCTACCAAGAGTCGGTAGCATAGTTGTCAACTCGTTTTGATGAGCCTTCGAAGCTCTATAATTAGAGACACCCACCTTATTTGCCCAAGCTATCTTTGCATCTACCTCCTTGAGCCCCCTCCTTAGCACATCCCGCACCTTCTTGAGATCATGGATGCGTCCCTTCAGCTTGTGGACTATGTTGTCCCTCTCCTCGACTCTGCGCTTCAACTCGACTAATTCCGCCTTCAGTTGGGCATTATCAATCTCTCACGACTCATAAAATCATCGCAACCCACAAGAACTGATTTCTTGACTTCCTATTGCTGCAAAGATCGAATCTTGCAAGAGGGAATTGTGGCAGCAGGAGGAGAACTCCAGGGACAAAGATGGCTGAACTACTTCTCTTCTCTCTACAGTATGAATGAGATCTAATCTCAATTCGCAGGGAGTTTTTTTTTTTCACAAACCCTGGTTTGAATTTTGATATGTTTCTATTTGGGTTTCTTCTCTTTTCTTCTTGATTAAGAAACCTCCTAATTAGGAGTTATCCCAATCCAAATCTGTATTTGGATAGGGGATTATCTCAATCCTATCTACAGATTAAGTTAGTTTACTCCTGATCTTATCAGGAGGTTACCAGATTCAAATCTAATTTGAATTTGGTCTCCTAGAGTGGATAAGGTTAAAGGCCCAATCTTTTTACTAACATTAATCTCAGATTCGCCCCATAGATGGGTGATTATATCAGCCCAGCTCGAAATGGGCTTTTGGCCCATTCTATGTTCAGTGTTTAACTAGTTCCAATCTGTTGCCCAGTTGGGCTTCTTTGTATGGCATGGGGCCCAAGCATTGATCTACACACTAGCCACATGGGTTCGGCCCAGCCTTTAATACAAGGCCCAGCCGAATTCACTAAAAGACTCAGTAAACCCCTGAGCCCATCATATGGACCCTATGGGCCCAACACTTACATTAAGTGGTCCCTAGGCCAAGCCATCTTATAAAAACCCAGGGACTGTGGGCAGGTGCAAGATTAGCCCATCAGGTACTATCCTAAATGGTCTTACACTTAACCTCTCAGCCCTTAATGATCAAGCACTCCCTGACAAGAGAGGACCTCTCCCTCGGCTGCAAGGAACAGTGCCGCACTCTCCACTCACATGGATCCCGGGAATTAAAACCATTTGCAAACATTTTGAAACCGTAAAAAATATATATAAATATATTAATTTTGCAAAACAAAATTCCAACGATTGAAAACAACTGCCGGCAGTTTGGTTTCCATCATAGAGAGTGCCTTTCCCGATCATTACCCTTTGTCCGACAAAGGGGCTGATCCCGTCACTATGATCACCCACTTAGATGAATTCTCAAACTGTCCCAACATACCCAGGTTTTGACCCCCATCTAAGGATCTCACTGATTGGCATATCAAAGATAGCCTGATCCAACACCTAGTGAAGTGTCATAATCGAGTCTAGGGGTCAGGTGTCTCTTTCCTGTTTTGCCCATCTGTCTCCAAGGTCCAGGGCAATACTGGAAATCTGGTCTGGTTCAAGGATTCAAGTAATCCCATACTGCATGTGCCTTGGGTCTTACCCTGGTGGCTGAGACAGGCCATCCCAACACTTGGTGGCACACCAGTATCAGCCTTGGTAGGATAAATCTCCCCAGACTTATCCAATGGCTGCGTACACTTAAAACTAATACGAGTCTCTATAAGTGTCCAGTTTTAGGGTCTTACACAGAATTAAACCAAACAACATGAGTCAAACATGCACTTTATTTATTTCCACTAAATAACAAAAGTACATCAAATCGGATTGAAGCTAAGGGCATACAAAACTGTTTAACAGCTCCTATTTGCACTTAGGTCCAATCTGGTACAAGACGGAGTCCCATACTTTCCACATGTTTCTCAAACACCTTCTGTATCAGAGGCTTAGTCAATGGGTCTGCCACATTATCCGCTGAAGCTACCTTCTGAATTAGGATGTCCCCTCTACCAACGATCTCCTGTAGTACATGGTACTTTCTCTCGATGTGCTTTGACTTCGAGTGAGCCCGAGGCTCTTTAGCCTGGGCGATCGCTCCATTGTTGTCGCACAACAACGAGATGGGTGATGTGCTGGATGGAATCGCTCCCAATTCGTGTATGAATTTCTTCATCCACATGACTTCCTTGGTAGCTTCACTTGCGGCAATGTACTCGGCCTCGGTTGTGGAGTCTGCAGTGGACCCCTGTTTGCTGCTTTTCCAGCAAACAGCACACGATCCTATCATGAAAACATACCCAGATGTAGACTTTCTATCATCTGGATCCGACTGGAAATCGGCATCGGTATACCCTAGAACTTGCAGTGAACTACCATCGAATACCAGACAAAACTCTTTTGTCCTTCGAAGGTATTTGAGTATGTTCTTCACAACAGTCCAATGCTCCTGCCCTGGGTTTGCCTGGAATCTGCTTACCACACTCACCGCCTGAGCAATGTCCAGGCGAGTGCACAACATTGCATACATGATGCTCCCTACGGCTGAGGCATAGGGAACGTCTCTCATGCTCTCAATCTCCTTAGAAGTCTTGGGAGACATCTTCTTGGAGAGAGTGACTCCGTGCCTGAAAGGAACGTTTCCTTTCTTGGAGTTCTCCATGCTGTATCTTTTGACAATTTTGTCAATATAAGCAGCCTGGGATAATCCAATTATCCACTTCGATCTATCTCTATAGAGTCGAAGACCCAGTATGTATGAAGCTTCTCCAAGATCTTTCATGGAGAACTGTTGTGATAACCATACCTTGATTGAAGTCAACATTCCTACATCATTCCTAATGAATAGGATATCATCCACGTACAACACCAAAAAGGTGATCTTATCCTCACTGGATTTTCTGTAAACACAGGGCTCATCCGGATTCTGCTCAAAGTCAAACGTTTTGACTACAGAATCAAAACGGATGTTCCAACTCCTAGAAGCCTGCTTAAGTCCATATATGGATCTATTAAGTTTACATACCATGTGTTCCTGACCAGCAGCAATGAAGCCTTGCGGCTGCTGCATGTAGATATCTTCACTAAGATCTCCATTCAGGAACGCGGTTTTGACATCCATTTGCCAAATCTCGTAGTCATGGTATGCTGCTACAGCTAGCAGGATCCTAATGGATTTAAGCATGGCCACGGGCGAAAAGGTTTCCTCATAATTGATGCCTTCTTTCTGAGTATACCCTTTCGCCACCAAACGAGCTTTGTAGGTCTCAATCCTGCCATCGGGGCCCTTCTTCCTCTTGTAGATCCATTTGCAACCATTTGCTTTTACCCCGGAGGGCGGGTCTACTAGAGTCCAGACTCCATTGGTCTCCATCGAGTCCATCTCAGCTCTCCTGGTCTCCAGCCACTTCTAGGAGTCTATGTCTAACATAGCTTCCACGTAAGTCACGGGATCCTCTTCACTAGTCAAGGCTTCCACCAGAACTATCCTGGTCATAACCATATCGGACTGGTGGTCTGGATACCCGGGTGGACCTTCTAGGTTGGTCATTACTTGGAACTTGTGGCACATCTCCCACTGCTCCTGAGCTCTCCTCATCAAGAACTATTTCCTAATGATGGGTGTCCAGGATGTATTCGGATTCTAAGAATTGGGCGTTTCGATTGCAGAACACTTTCTGCTCACTTGGGTCATAGAATAGATAACCCACCGAATCCTTTGGGTAGCCTATAAACAGGCAACGGCTGGTTTTAGATTCCAACTTGTCCGCACTTGTTCTTTTAACGTGTGCAGGACAACCCCAAATCTTCAAGTGTCTTACACTTGGCTTCCTTCCGGTCCAAAGTTCATATGGAGTTTTCGGAACTGATTTGGTTGTGATCCGATTCAGCATGTAGATAACAGTCTCTAATGCGTATCCCCAAAAGGATGTGGGTAATTCTGAGCGTACGAGAAGTGACCGGACCATGTCCAACAAGGTCCTATTCCTCCTCTCTGAAACACCGTTGAGTTGAGGTCTAGCAGGAGGAGCTAATTGTGACACTATCCCATTGACCTTTAAGTAGTCCCTGAATTCGTTAGAGAGATATTCGCCACCTTGATCTGATCGAAGGGCCTTAATTTCTCTACCTAACTGTTTCTCGACTTCCTGTCTGAACTCTTTGAACTTTTCAAAGGATTCAGACTTATGTCTCATTAGGTACATGTAACCATATCGTGAAAAATCATCTGTAAAAGTGATGAAATACACGTGTTGATTCCGTGTCCTAACACTCAGGGGACCACATACATCAGTATGTATTAGGTCAAGTGTGCCTTCAGATCTTTCAGGCTTACTATGAAATGGCCGCTTAGACATCTTACCTCGAAGGCAAGGTTCACAAGTGGGAAGATTTTCTACGGTTAGAAAATCCAAAGGACCATCCTTTACCAGCCTTGTGATTCGGTCAACACCGATATGGCCAAGTCGGTAATGCCAGAGGCACATGGGATTTACTGTATCACGATTCCTTTTCTTGGGATTTTCGACCGACGTAGTTTCGGTTAAGTTAGTTTCCAGAGAAGGATGTAGAACATAGAGACTGTTCTCCAGTTCCCCGCATGCGATGAATTTGTTATTCCATTTAACAGTAATCATATTACTAGAATAAATAGTATATTCATCAGCACACAGTTTAGAAACATAAATTAAATTTCTTCTCATGTTCTGTACATAAAGACAATCTTTAAGCACAAGTACTCCTTCTCTAAAAACTAATTCTACGGTTCCTATTGCCGCAGCTGCAACACTTGCAGTTGTTCCCAAAAATACTATCACTTCACCTTCACTCAATCTTCTGCTAACTTTGAACCCCTGCAGTGAGTTACACGCATGAGTTGAAGCCCCGTAGTCAACACACCAGGACACAGAAGTAACTAACATATTAGTTTCTATGACACAAGTTTCGATGTTACCTTTCTTAGATTCCAGGTAGGTAGGACAATTCCTCTTCCAGTGGCCAGTCTGCTTGCAGAAGTGACAGACATCAGATGCCTTGTTCTTCTTCTGCTTCACAGTTTTGGCAGCTTTCTTCTGGGGCTTCTTTGCCTCTCTTTTTCTTGCCCGATTTGTTAGCTTCGGCAAGCATAACCACAGGCTCATCCTTCTTGAGTAGATCCTTGGCTCTCTACAACATATTGCTGAGTTCCTGGATGCTGACATTCAGCTTATTCATATTGTAGTTCATTGTGAGCGCATTGAAGGAAGAGGGCAAAGAATTTAGGATGGCATCCACTTGCGTTTCAAGATCTAGCCCGGATCCAAGAGCTTCTAGTTCATTAATGTATCCCATCATCCGAAGACAATGGTCATGAACTTTCTTTCCTTTGGACATCTGCGCGGTCATGAACAATTTCAGGGCCTTCTGTCGAGTAGAACGGTTCTGCTCTTCATACATTGTTCTTAGACTATCCAATATGTCCTTGGCTAGTTCGATCTGATCGAACTGCCTCTGTATTGAGTTGTCTAATGAGACAATGAGAAAGCAGTGGGCTAGGGAGTTCTTATCCTCCCAATCTTGGTAGTCCCTCCTACGGGCCTCAGAAGCCCTATCACCGGACGTTCCGGGGCAGGATTTTTCACCATCTTGTCTAACTTTTCGGAAGTCAGGACCAGCATAAGATTTCTGTACCAGTCGGCATAGTTTGGGCCCTTAAGCTTGTTATCATCTAGCAGCTTTGCAACTTGACCGTTTGCCATTTTCTGATAAAACAGCAAAGACATTAGTCCACAACCTTAGTTTGATTCATATTACCTACATAGATATGGATTTTTAATCTATGTTCCATTCCCATTTGTTCATCTCTGAGATTTCCCTCCTTTCTCAGTGACGGAGATGACGAAATGTCTCTGGAAATGTAGGAAATCACATGGGGTGCGTGAAGCCAACTGTTTCAGCTGCATAACCCCACCACCTTTCTGTGACGGATCATATCCACTCATCAAATGAATTTCCTTTTGGCCTCTGTCAGACAAGGTTCAGAGCCATTTTCAGGTAAACCTTTCTGTCCAATGAGTGCTTACCCATCATATTCAGGTTACGCCAAGGTACCGTGAGAGAGTTCCCATTTTCTGGTGAAGCCTCTCCCACATCGGTATATGACGCCCCTATCATCTTATGAAACACTCTGACAGATCCAACAGCAAATGGATAGCCCAATTTTATGGTGCGTTTCCTCATTACTGAAGGACCCGTCATTGTGCTAATCATGGAAGGCCTTTAGAGAATCCATCATATGGATCTCCCTATCGCATGCATTCATATTTGTTGGAGGGAACGAAATTACGCCCTAGTTCTAATTTAGGTCAAACAAGAGTGGCTCCCACTGACTTTCATAAAGTCAGATTTCTGGTGGGCCTTAATCGGCTAGGGGCTCCGTACGCATCCCTTTTCAGGGTTGTGGGGCCCACCAAGCAAAGAGGGGTCATCTAATGAACTTAAGGAACATCATGGCAATGATGTGCATTCAGCCATGGTGTGCGCAAGAGCCACTAATGAGTCTTCATGGGCCAAGTGCTTATGGCCCATGGTCACAGCATATCAAACATCCAAACATCACACGTAAAGGAGGAATTGATCCAATCATTTAACTACTGTAAAGCCCATCGAATAGCCCATTTAAAATCTAAATCATTAACAATTAATGTCTACTAGGTGTATGGGCTGAATCGCAGTTAGTAGTTCGGCCCATACAGCCTATCTCACAATAATGGGCTTTTGCAGTTTTAACCCTTTAAAACTGGGCTTTACAGGTGGGCCGAATTAATCCCTGTAATTGAACATCAGATTTGGAACAGCAAGTGTGAGAAATATGAACTGAAAAACAATCCCCTTTGAACCCCAAATTCGGTCCAAACAGTTTTGGTCCAATCTAATCCGAAAAGGTCCAAAACTGATTTTCAATTCAAGAATTAATTCATGAAAGATCTGAAATTAATAATCTTGAATTTTAAACAATCACAAATCAATTATGGACTGTTCGTACCACCTGCAAAACAGAGGTTAATCACTAATGTTGCAGTTTCACAAACTGCAAATTGTAGGAAGCGATTTCTCCATCTGCAAATCTCCAGCACCGCCATCTTCTTCCTTCTTCTTTAATCAAGAAAATAAATAACAGAAATCCTATTTCTATTAATTAATTACATTCTTGATCAAATCCTATACATTCAGTCTAGAAAATAAAAATAATAAAAAAAAATATTTATAGACCGAATTGAATGAAATAAATAGAAAGGAAAAAGGGTGCGCAGACCATCTGCGCCAAATCTGCACTGCGATCTCCAAGTTCGAACAGTCCATTAAATCAAAATAAATAAAGAACACTTCTAAATAAATTTTGGATTTAACAGAATTAATCTCAGACCAATCACCCTTAACAAGAAACCATTTCTTGGAAAAAGAAAGCAATCTACGCAAATCTTTGAAGAACAACTTCTATCCATCTGCGTAGGGTCAGATCTGATTTTCTTTTGGTTCAAGATTCGAACCTGGCTCTGATACCACTGAAGGAATGGTAGGATCCATCTAATGGACGCCAAAACGGTTGCCGAATGGGTGGGCAAATTTCAAAAAATTTCCTACCTTCTTCCAACTGGGAATCGTATTCCCTAAATTTAGAATACCATATTCAAGGATCTAACTTGAACCATAATCGAACCAGATCTGAACCAAAAGGAAAAAGGGAGGAATATACCTGATCCGGAGAAGCAGTATCTCCAAAAGTTGGTGTTCATGCCCAAAGAAGAAACCAAGATCCGCTCTTGCTGAAGATGACACAGCTGTGGATGGAACGGAACCAGCAGGGTGCGTCCTACACACTGGATCCTTCGCAAGAATCCTCTGGAAACTCTGAACACCGAATCTTCTTCAGTCTTTCTTGCAAGACTGATGTCAAGAACTGATTTCTTCACTTCCTGTTTCTGCAAAGATTGAATCTTGCAAGAGGGAATGGCGGCAGCAGGAGGAGAACTCCCGGGACGGAGATGGCTGAACTGCTTCTCTTCTCTCTGGAGTATGAATGAGATCTAATCTCAATTCGTAGGGAGTTTTTTTTTTCACAAACCCTGGTTCGAATTCTGATATGTTTCTGATTGGGTTTCTCCTCTTTTCTTCTTGATTAATAACCTCCTAATTAGGAGTTATCCCAATCCAAATCTGTATTTGGATAGGGGGTTATCTCAATTCTATCTGCAGATTAAGTTAGTTTACTCCTGATCTTATCAGGAGGTTACCAGATTCAAATCTAATTTGAATTTGGTCTCCTGGAGTGGATAAGGTTAAAGGCCTAATCCTTTTACTAACATTAATCTCAGATTCGCCCCATAGATGGGTGATCATATCAGCCCAGCTCGAAATGGGCTTTTGGCCCATTAGATGTTCAGTGTTTAACTAGCTTCTAATCTGCTGCCCAGTTGGGCTTCTTTGTATGGCGTGGGACCCAAGCATTGATCTACACACCAGCCACATGGTTTCGGCCCAGCCTTTAATACAAGGCCCAGCCGAATTCATTGAAAGACTCAATAAACCCCTGAGCCCATCATATGGACCCTATGGGCCCAACACTTACATTAAGTGGTCCCTGTGCCAAGCCATCTTATAAAAACCCGGGGACTGTGGGCAGGTGCAAGATTAGCCCATCAGGTACTATCTTAAATGGTCTTACACTTAAACTCTCAGCCCTTAATGATCAAGCACTGCCCGACAAGAGAGGACCACTCCCTCGGTTGCAAGGAACAGTGCCGCACTCTCCACTCACATGGATCCCGGGAATTAAAACCATTTGCAAACATTTTGAAACCATAAAAAATATATATAAATATATTAATTTTGCAAAACAAAATTCGAATGATTGAAAACAACTGTCGGCAGTTTGGTTTCCATCAGAGAGAGTGCCTTTCTCGATCTTTACCCTTCGTCCGACAAAGGGGCTGATCCCGTCACTATGATCACCCACTCAGATGAATTCTCAGACTGTCCCTACATACCCAGGTTTTGACCCCCATCTAAGGATCTCATTGATTGGCATATCAAAGACAGCCCGATCCGACACCTAGTGAAGTGTCATAATCGAGTCTAGGGGTCAGGTGTAACTTTCCAATTTTGCCCATCTGTCTCCAAGGTCCAGGGTAATACTGGAAATCTGGTCCGGTTCAAGGATTCAAATAATCCCATACTGCATGTGCCTTAGGTCTTACCCTGGTGGTTGAAACAGGCCATCCCAACACTTGGTGGTACACCAGTATCTGCCTTGGCAGGATAAATCACCCCAGACTTATCCAATGGCTGTGAACACTTAAAACAAACACGAGTCTCTATAAGTGTCCAGTTTTAGGGTCTTACACAGAATTAAACCAAACAACATGAGTCAAACATGCACTTTATTTATTTCCACTAAATAACAAAAGTACATCAAATCGGATTGAAGCTAAGGGCATACAAAACTGTCTAACACTCTTAGCATTAGCACTGTACGAATCTACAAAGTTCAGTACAAAGTTAGAACGAAGTGAAGACATGATCATAAAAAGAAATGAGAATGCACAACCCACATACCAGACTAGAATTGACCGGCTGAGGGGCACATCAGCCCAGCCAGGGTCAGCAATTGGGATGATGTGTACTCCTTGATGTGCAGCTATACTATCCTTTTCATAACAACTATCTCCTCCTTTGACAACTCGACCTAGGAAGGACCCTTATCCTTAGTCCTTGGAACGGATAGGGTGAGGGAGAATGACCAACCTCCTCGACACTTCACAAAGAAGAAATCCTCTTTCCAGTGCATAATGGAAGTGAGACCCAATGAGCACCTTCGTGTTCGACCTAGCCGATAGGTAGTAGTACCCCTGCTTGTGCTTCTTTAAGTGGAGAAAGTATCTAAACATCGGTAGGGTAAACTCAATATCGTTGAGAGTGTAGTAGCAAAGTAGCCCGACCAGGTACTGAAATGAGTTTGGCATCAACTGAACAGGAAGAACCTGATACCACCTCAGGATGGACACCAACCCAGGACTTAAGGGGAACCTAAGGCCGGCAATCAAAGTATGGATGTACACACAAATCTCCCTGGGATGGGCTGAAGTGGCCATCTCCTAAATCCTGGGACACCTCAGTTCATTCTCTTCAGGAATGCGGTACACTTCCCGGATTTTATCCAGGTCAGTCGGAGAAAGAGTACACGAAGCAAATAAATAACAAATAATCAAAAAAATGGCTTGGGTTGATAGTGTGATGGTCCGAATGCAATCCGGACAAAAGCTGCATTCCTACAAAACTGTAATCTGTAGATCGATCTCCATTTGCAATCTCTATCTTCTCTGCAAGCTCCAACGATTTCTCCGATGTAAAAAAATAGAAAAAGCCCTAATTTATATTGCTTACATCAGAAAAACCTAATACATTATTTCTAAAAACAAAAATAATTAATTACAGACCAAATAATCAAATTAACAAATTTGGTGTGCACCAATCTTCCAACCATCAAGAGTTCGATCTCCATCACTCTTTCAAGAATCCATAACAAAACAATTCTATAATAAATAAGGATATATCTATAAAAATTTTAGATCATTGGCCCACTCTGAAAACCAAATTCTTAGAGATTTCTACTAACTGCTCAAATTGGCTAGACTTGTTCTTGCTGTTAGACAGTGTACGCCCTTAGCTCAAATTAGATTGGTGTTCTGATACATTAATTGTAAATGAGTATAAGTACATAATTGTTTCATGTTATAATTGGTGTGTTTCTGTGTAATTACCCCTTAAACTGGACACTTATGAGACTCATGTTAGTTTAGAATGTTCTCAGCCATTGGATAGACTTGGGGAGTTTATCTTGCCAAGGCTGAAATCAATTGCTGGTAGTTTAGGTTTCCATAAGAGAGAGTGCATCCCCGATCATTCAATTTGTCCGAAAAAGGGGCTGATCCTATCATTATGATCACCCACTCAGATGAATTCTCAAATTGTCCCAAGATACCCAGGTTTTGACCCCCTCTAAGGATCTCACTGATTGGCATATCAAAGACAGTCCAATCCGACACCTAATGTAGTATCATAATCAAGTCTAGGGGTCAGGTGTAACATTCTAGTTTTGCCCAGCTATTTCCAAGGTCTAGGGTAATACTGGAAAATTGGTCTGGTTTAGGGTTTCAATAAAACCCACACTGCATGTACCTCAGCTCTCACCGTAACAGCTGAGACAAGTCACTCCAACCAACTTGGTGGTACATCAGTGTCAGCATTGGCAGGATAAATTTCCCTAGATCTATTCAACGGCTGTGAAGATTCTAAACTAACTCGAGTCTCATATGTGTCCAATTTAAGGGTATTACACAGAAACACACCATAATAACATGAATCAATTATGTACTTTATTCATTTACACTAAATGTCAAAAGATACATCAGTTTGATTGGAGCTAAGCACATAACTGTCTAACACTAAGAAGGTCGCTTGTAAAGAACCTCCCAGAGGATAAGGGAAAGTTCCTTAAGCACACCGAAAAATATATGAACGTTGAGGAAACACTTCACGCACACGAAAAGCTTGTCAAAGTCGGAAAGAGGAAGGAACGTGATAATGGCCAAGGCAAAAGAAGTAGTAAGCACAAGAGGTCGATCTCCATTACTCTTTCAAGAATCCATAATAAAACAATTCTATAATATATCAGGATATATCTATAAAAATTTTAGATCATTGGCCCACTCTGAAAACCAAATTCTTAGAGATTTTTACTAACTGCTCAAATTGGCTAGACTTGTTCTTGCTGTTAGACAGTGTATGTCCTTAGCTCAAATCAGATTGGTGTACTGATACATTTATTGTAAATGAGTATAAGTACATAATTGTTTCATGTTATAATTGTTTGTTTCTGTGTAATTACCCCTTAAACTGGACATTTATGAGACTCATGTTAGTTTAGAATGTTCTCAGCCATTGGATAGACTTGGGGAGTTTATCTTGCCAAGGCTGACACTAATGTGCTGCCAAGAAGGTTGGGGCAGCCTGTCTCAACTGCCAGGGTTGGACCCAAAGCACATGTGGTGTGTGTTTGTTTGAAACACTGAACCCAGACCAATTTCTAATTATGCCTTGGACCTTGGAGACTGGTTGGAAAAATTGGAAAGTTACTCATAACTCCTAGACTCGATTATGGTACTGCACTGGGTGTCAGATTAGGTTGTCTTTGATATGCCAATCAGTGAGATCCTTTGGAGGTCAAAATCTGGGTATGGTAGGGCAGTCTGAGAATTCACTCAAGTGGGTGATCATAGTGACAGGATCAGCCCCTTTGTTGGACAAAGTGAATGATCGGGACTACACTCTCTGATGGAAACCAAAACTGCCGATAGTCGATTTCAAACTTGTTTGAGATTTGTTTTGCAAAATATATTTATATGATATATATTATGTTTTAAGGTAAAAGGTTTAAAAAAGGTCTTAATTCCCGGGACCCATCCGAGAAGAGAGTGCGACACTGCACTTTGCAGCCAGGGGAGAGGTCCTTCCTTGTCGGGCAGCATTTGATCATTAAGGGCTGAGAGGTTAAGTGTAAGAGACCATTAAGAGTTGTTTTACTTGATGGGCTATATCTCACTTAAGTCCGTTGTCCTTGGGCCTTCATAGGATGGTTGGACTCAATGATCATTTACTGTAAATGTTGGGCCCATTAAGAGCCCATACTAATGAACTCAGGGGTTCACACTGCTTGACAGTGAATTCGGCCAAGCCTTTCCACAGAGGTTGGGATGAACCCATGTAGGCTTATGTGAGGTCATTGTTGGGGTCCAACGCTAAATAAAGTGAACCTAAATGGGCCAACAACAAACCAAGGATGTGAGCCACTTGCTTATTAGGCCTAAAGGCCATGATTAATTGGATTAATTAGGGTGTCACATGATAGCTTAAGCAGTCGTTTTATATGGGTGAATATGGGTTTGGATATGGGTCTGGATCAGCCATTAGGATAAGAGGATAAGTCTTATCCACTTAGCGAGTTCAAATCCAAATAAATATTCGGATTAAGAATCTCCTAATTTGATTAGGAGTGGTGATCCTTAAGGCTAAAAAAAGAGGAGATCGAATATGCTCCAGTTTACTCTACTCTTAATTCTCTCTCTCTCTATTCTTTATGCCTCAGAAACCCTAATTCGACCTCCCCTTCTTGGACTGATCTTGATCAGTTCCACCTCTAATTTTTGGAAGAAAAATACAGAGAAAATCCGTGCTCACCTCCCTTGTATGATCCAAAGTGTTGGATTGTAGTTTTGTTGAAAATTGTGTTGCTGAATCGGCTTCAATTCAAGCTGTGCCATCTTGAGGGGAAGTTGGTTTTGGGATTCAGTTTGAGTGTGAACTATCACTTTGGGAGCTACATTTGTGGAATCCGTATCAGGTATACTTCTCCTTTCTTTTTGGTTTCAGATTTAGTCTGGTTTCGATGCAAGAACGATTCTTGAGAAATGCAGCTTTTTAAAACTTGGAATACGATTTCCTGAAGGTTGCAAGAAAATTTTTGAAATTTTGCCCAACCATCTGGCATGGTTCGGCCATCCATATGATGGATTTCACCTTCCTTCACTTGCCGATTTGAGTTTTGGTTAAAATCCAGTTTGGTTCATTCCAAGGGATGAACCTGGCTCCGATACCACTGTTGGAAGGGTTAGGATTCATCATATGGATGGCTGAACCAAGTTAGATGGCTGGGCAAAATTTCAAAAAATTTACTAATCCTTTTGGGAATCGAATTCCCTATGTTTTGAAAAATTGCATTTTTCAGAATTGGTCTTGCACTAAATCAAACCAGATTTGAAACCAATCAAAGAGGAAGATTTATACCTGATATGGATACCACAAATGCAGATCCTAAGGTGGCACAGTGTGTAGGTGAAGCTGATTCAATAACACAATTTTCAGCAAAATTACAACCCAACTACTTGGATCGAACTGGGGAAGGTGAGCTTGAAGTTCCTCTAAATTTTTCTTGCAAAAATGAGAAGAAAACTGATCTCCATCTGTCCTTGAAAGCCTAGGTCATGATAGGGTTTCATGGAAGACAAAAGAGAAGAAGAGAGAACAAGAAGTAGTGGTATTCATGTCTGGTTCACCCTCTTCTTCTTTTATCTCTTTATGGAGCACTTCTCCTAATCAAATTAGGAGATTATCCAAATCTAATTTGGATCTGGACTCTAATAAGAGATAAGCCTTATCCTCTTAAGAGGATAGGTGCTCCATACCCATTTCTTAACCTAGATTCGACTTAGAGCACATGAAAACTTAATTTGTCATGTGACAACTTACTTAATCTTATTGATTATGGGCCTTAGGCCCATTTTCTTCAAAGTTTCATGACCCAAGATGTTGTATGGCCAGCTTAGGCCAGATTTGTATGGTGTGGAACCCCACATTTACACTTAAATGATCATTGAATTCAGCCATTCTATGAAGATCCAAGGATAATAGACTTAAGATAAAGACCATTAGGTAATCAACCCTGTAATGGTCTCTTATACTTAACCTCTCAACCCATAATGGTCACAACACTACCCAATAGGGAAGGACCACTCCCCTGGCTGCAAGGTATAGTGCCACCTCTCCTTGACAGATCCATTGCCGGTGGTTTAGATTTCCATCAGAGAGAGTGTAAGCCCAATCTTTCGCTTTGTCCGACAAGGGGGCCGATCTTAACATTAGGATCACCCACATAGATGAATTCTCAAACTGCCCCAACATATCCAGGTTTTGACCCTCAATGGATCTGATTGATTGGCATATCAAAGACAGCCCAATCCAACACCAAGTGCAGTACCATAATCAAGTTTAGGGGATATGTGTAACTCGACAGTTTTGCCCATCAATCTCCAAGGTCCAGGGAATAACTAGAAAATGGTACTGGTTCAATTTTTCATCTAAACACACACTACATGTGCTATGGGTCTAACCCTAGCAATCGAGACAAGCTGCCCCAATTTCTTTGGAAGCATATCAGTCTCAAAAAATATATATATAGGATTGCCAATTTTCCCCATTTGCCCAATCCCCGTGATGATCCACCTCGAATGGGGCGGGGATGTTAGACAGTTTTGTATGCCCTTAGCTTCAATCAGAATGATGTACTTTATGAGTTTATTGTAAATGAATAAAGATACATATTTGACTCATGTTCCCTTGGTATGTTTCTGTGTAATACCCTTAAACTAGACACTTAATGAGACTCGTGTTAGTTTAGAATGTTCACAGCCAGTGGGTCGGTCTGGGGAGACCTATCCTGACAAGGCTGACACTGTGGTGCCACCAAGTCGGTTAGGGTGGCCTGTCTCAGCTGCCAGGGTGAGACCCTAGGCACATACAGTGTAGGATTAATTGAATCTTTGAACTGGACCAGATTTCCAGTATTGCCCTGGACCTTGGAGATTGATGGGCAAAACTGGAAAGTTACACCCGACCCCTAGACTCGATTATTATACTGCACTAGGTGTCGGATTGGGCTGTCTTTGATGTACCAATCAGTGAGATACTTAGCGGGGGTCAAAACCTGGGTATGTTGGGACAGTCCGAGAATTCATCTGAGTGGGTGATCATAGTGATAGGATCAGCCCCTTTGTCGGACAAAGGTAATGATCGGGGATGCACTCTCACTGATGGAAACCAAGACTGCCGGCAGCCGATTTCAACCGTTGAGATTTGTTTTGCAAAATATATTTTATATAAAATATAAAAGTATATATGTATGGTTTCTAAATTGTTTGCAAGAAGGTTTTAATTCCCGGGATCCATATAAGTGGAGAGTGCAACACTGTTCCTTGCAACCGAGGGAGAGGTCCTCTCTTGTCGGGCAGTGTATGATCATTATGGGCTGAGAGGTTAAGTGTAAGACCATTGAGGATAACACCTGATGGGCTAATCTTGCATCTGCCCACAGTCCCTGGGTGTTACAAGGTGGCTTGGCCCAGGGACCACTTAGTGTAAGTGTTGGGCCCATAGAGCTCATTTGATGGGTTTCAGGGGGTACACTGTCTTCAGCAGTGCATTCGGCTAGGCATTGTAACAAAGGCTGGGCTGAACCCATGTGGCTGATGTGTAGATCAATGCTTGGGTCCCACGCCATACAAGGAAGCCCAACTGGGCAGCAATTTGGATGGTTTTTTGAGTACATAACCTTAATGGGCCTTAAGCCCATTTCGAACTGGGCTGATTTGATCAGTCATTTAAAGGGGGCGAATTCTGAAGTGGGTCAGCTAAAAGGATTGGGCTTAGACCCTATCCACTCAGAGAGTCCAAGATCTAAATAAGATTTAGATCTGGAAACCTCCTAATTAGATTAGGAGACAACTGATCTGATTTGCAGATAAGATAAGGATTATCCCTTATCACTAAGGGACTTCTAACCCAAATATGATTTGGATTAGCAACTCCTAATCTGATTAGGAGCTGATCCCTTTGAGATTATAAAAGGGGAAGGGGGTGGCAGCCTTTTACATCATCAACAGCATTCTTCTCTTAAAGAAAGAGAGATTGAGAGATTTCCTGCATACTGCGAATTCTCTCCTGCCGCCACCTTCCTGCCATTGCCATTCCTTCAGTTCGATCTCCAGTTCTTGGGAACAATCAAGATTGGATCTTGATTTCAATCTTTTGGGAAAAGATTGATTGGAGCTGTACTCACAAGCCGTCCAGTTGATTCTTGCGAAGGGTCAAGTTCTTTTGAAGAACATTGCTGATTCTGCTCCATCATTCACTGCGCCATCTTCAGTGGGAGCAGATTTTGGATCCTTCCTTGGACGTGAACACCTCCATTGGGAGATAGTATTTCTCCGTATCAGGTACAATCCTCTCCCACTCCTTTTGGTTCAGATCTGGTTCAGTTTATGGTTCAAGATTGATCCTTGAAAATATGATTTTCTAAATAGGGAATACAATTCCCAGTTGAAGGGAGAGATAAAATTTTTGAAATTCGCCCCTTATTCCGCAATCTTTGGGCGTCCATAGGATGGATCTCTCATTCCTTCAGGGGATGGGGATGATTTTCCCCTATGGGGACGGGGATGGGGAATTTTCATCCCCATTAGTGGGAATGAGGATCCACACTAATATATATGTGTATATGTATGCATACGTTGTATATGTATATATGTACACATACATCTATATGTTAATATTTTTAAAAATATGGTTGAATCGTTTCTAATAGGATTGTAAATTTTATTTTTTTAAATAAAACTAAAAACAAAATCAAAATGGTTAACATTATAAAAAATCACGGGGAATGGGTATCCCCATGGGGATGGGGTTCCCCATTGGGACGGGGATAGGAATTTTCAGGAGGAAGGCTCCCCATCCCTGCCCCACCCTGTTGCCATTCATATATATATATATATATATATATATATATATATATATATATACTAGTAATTAAGCACATGCATTGCATGTAAGATTGAAATCCGGAGTGAACAAATTCATTATCACACACAAATGGTCGATTCGCATATATCCCTTATCTCCCCACTGAGTGCCCCACGAATTCTTGAGTAGCCAGTACTTCATGCCCTCTTCACTTGTACCATAACCAACCACTGTAACAGCATGGTTTAAATCAGTTCCACATTCCCCTGTAAAAACACCAGTTGAGTAGAAGAGGAAGTCGTTGGAACTAGCGCCTATGGCGACAGAAACTGGTTGCATTGCTACTGCCTTCAATAACTCATTCTCATCATTTGATGGGACGTCCACATATCCACTGATACTTGCTGCATGGGATGCTGATTTCTCTGTGTCGCACATTCCCTGCACTCCTCTGAAAGGGCCGAGAATGCCCAACAACATCCTATATATATTGAATTGATTGCTTTGTTAGCGAATTGTACGTATTGTAATGCTTTTTACCCTAGTTGCACTTGCACCCCAAGTTGAAAGAATCTATGCGCTCGGCATTGTTCTTGAATATGTTGAAGCGTTTCTCCTTCTCTACATTGTCTTGGTATACAACTCCATGGCGAGCCATCCATTGCTCAAACCTCTCCAACATAGATGCTTGTTGGAGAGTGCGGGCATTGGCTTGAGAAGTAGAAGCTCCTAAAATGATGATCAATAGCGAGGCCATGGCACAGGTTATGAGTTGGCACGCCATTGTCGTCTGAAGTAGCTGATAACTATATATATATATATGATGATGAATAAGAGGAGAACAAATTAAAGGCTAAGTAATTGAGGATCCATGTCCAATTCCTTTGGTGGTTTTCATTTATATAGAGTTTGCATGCATGTGCACTTCCCCAAGGAAACTATGTTAATTTCCTTGCCGTGCAGGGGGTGTTTGACTTATAACATTTATCATTTATATAGACAGCATTCCTTATCATTCCAATCAATCCAGTAGTGCAGGGTGACTAAAAATTTTCTTGAAGTAATTGGAGAGTCTAATTTAAACTATATATAGCATTGATTAAGAACTTTCTTCATACGAGAGTGTGGCAAGAATTACCTGCTTAAATTGGGGGATAACATCGTATCAAAGAAGAAAAAAAAAATGGCCGGGGGTCATATTTTCTTGCACTTTGGAAACGGAACCGTGACAAAAGCTACTTAATTTGCTTATTCTTATACAGTTATACTTGCATTCGGTCAGTCACAAGTGTCCATTTACATGTGTAAGACATACATCATATAAAACAGATGTGAGTATGTGACTGACAAAGGCTATTAGAATAAAAGTAAGTATTTGAGATGGTCTAGAGTTGGAGAATAAGGTTGTGTTTGATGTTTCCACTTTCTTCTTCAATCATTTTCGGTTGACCCATTTGTTCCTCCAAGTTGTAGGACAATGGTTTAAGAATCCGATTGAACAGGTTGACCCTTCAATCATTTTCGGTTGACCCATTTGTTCCTCCAGGTTGTAGGTCAATGGTTCAACAATCCGAGTTGAACAGGTTGACCCGTGATGTCGTCACATATATAAGTTAAGAAAACTACAAACTGAGACTAATGCTGATGAGGTTCCTCGGCTTTTGCATTCAATTAATTGGAGAGTCCAACTTGAAACCGTAACATTCATTAAGAACTTTCCTGATCATGTCATATGAGAGAGTGGCATCTATTACATGCGCAAATTGGAGAACATATTTTCTAGCATAGGGGACGCAATCATGACCAATGCTACTCTTTCCTAGACCACAAACTATTCAATGTTTAATGAGTTCGAATCTATTTTTTTCTAGTCTTGTACTTCCATTCACTCTCTGACAAGTGTCCATTTACACGTATATAAACACTCGTATAGATGAAAATACACATGTATTGATAAGTGATTGATGAGGGGTGGTCTAACCGTTCAGTTACGAAGAGCCACGTGATTAGCCCGAACCGTTTAATGACACCTCAGTGCCATATGGAGGCAGGTCGCACCTGCCAGGTCAGCCCAAGCCAACCAGCTTGACCTGCATCTCGACTAATGGAAGACCAGCAGATTGCTCCACAGCGATGTGGAGCACATCACCTCGGGAGAACGAGCCAGTGACTTTGGATGCCAACTTGACCTCCCTGACCGGGTTGCCAATGACTTGAGTAGTCGACCGACCTCTGGATTACCGACATACATGATGCATTGTTTTTATCTGATTAGTACGCCTATCGGTTCCTAAACAAATGGCGGAACGTTGTCCATGCCTTCTCAAGGTACTCGTGATCCATTGCATTTTATCTCTCTAGTTCCTATAGTCTCCCTTCGCTTTCTTACTCACTAAACTCGACTAACTCAAGCATTGGAGTGACTACCTCAAGTCAAAACCCCCAGGTACTCTAATATCTTTCTTCTTGCAGATCGGTCTGTCAATCTCAACACCACTCATCCGAGTTGTCCTCTAGTAGGGAAGTTAGGCGATTCGATCACCATCAATTGAAACCATATGTGGGAACCAAAATGAAAAAGCCAATTCAACCTCTCACCACATTAGTCATAACCCAGCATGTCTTCCCCAAAGAACAACCAAAATGAAGGAACCTCCATTGGGGGGCAAACGTAAGTAGTTGAGCCATCGGCGTTCCTACCAGTGTAGATCATTTACAGTTTCAAGAGTTGATGTTGTATGTCTGAAGCATTGACCTGCGCATGTAGTCCTGGAAGCAGCACTTCACTGCTCTTGGGCCAATGCAGCCCAGATGTCATTGCAGACGCAGCCACCACCCAAGAACCAGAATGTCAACAAGTTAGTAACCCCACCGGATGACAAATGTTGTCTTCTCAAAGCCTCAAAGAACCTTGCTAGGAGTTGGACTTCCTAAGCACAAGACACCACTTATGCCCCTAACGTGGAAATTAGTAGGGCAACCACCTCGGTCAGGTTGGACAACATGGCCTCGGCATTGGGGTCCAAGCAAAACAGGCGTAGGAGGCACCCAAGGCATAATCCCATCAAGAGCCGACTCGGTCCTTAGGTGGATGGTCGTCAGACAAGCCCGCCTAAAGAACAAGAAGTAAGTCTGTCAAACACCTCGACTGCTCCTCAATTCATTTGGGCTTTGCCCCTTTCGGCCAAGATCCTTGCTGAGCCCGGGCCTAATAATTTTTTAGCCTCGAACCTAGAGACTTAGGACTAAATGACTTACATCGTTGACCACATCAACAAATTGTAAGCTTTGATGTAGCTGCATGAAGAAAATGAGGTAGGAAAGTGCCTCGCCTTCCCAACCATATTCCGCCAGACTACCCAAATGTGGTACTCAAGCTTGGCCCGGGCTCCACTAAGACCTAGGACCAGATTGTCAACCTGTTTACGACACACTTTGCTACCTACCGATGTCACTCGAAGACATCCAACTACCTAATTACGGTATACCAGTGTTCTGTATATCCAGAACCATGACCCCGCTATACAGATGACTGCAACAATCCACGACGTCTGAGACCCCCACCTGAGAAGGTTGCTTGTGAAGAACCTCACAAAGGATAAAGGGAAGTTCCTTAACCATTACCAAAAATATATGAGCATCGAAGAAATGCTTCATGCACACGAAAAGCTTGTCGGAGCCGGCAAGAGAAAGGAACGTGATAATGGCCAAGGCAAAAGAATTAGCAAGCATAGTTGTAGAAGCAACAGGTCGCCTAGGTGCTCCAAGTCACTGAAATGCCGATTCAAGTCATCCCTTGCCACTCCAGGTCATTGACAAGACGCTTTAGGACTCCCCCCATTGGCGGTTGACCTGGAAATAGAGTTGTTCACGGGCCGGGTTTTGGACCTGACTTTACACTATGTCATGCTCGGGCTTCGGGCCAGACTCATTCAAATTTTGGCAAAAGCTAGGCCCGAGCCTGGCCCATGAACAGGTCTACCTGGAACTGCTCCCAAAGCTCGGCGTGGATAGAGCTCACCCATTGGAAGATGTCATCCTCGTGTTGATCTTAGATATCAAGCCCAAGAAGACAATCCAGATTGGACCACAACACGATGAACCTCCACGCTTCTAAATTAGTAAGTTTTTTACATTCAAATATTGATGTATTTTCCTGGTTGAGTATCGGCATGCCTAGCATAGACCCCTTTGTTATTACCCATAGATTTAATATAGTTCCCTTGGTTATACCTATAAAGTAGAGGAAAAGGAAATTCACCCCAAAGCGGTGTAGGACAATTGACAAGGAGGTTGGGAAGGTCCTCAAATGTGAAGTGGCATATATGCGTCGGCTATACAGACCTGAAACAAGCTTGACCAAAGTATATCTTCCCACTCTCAAGGATAGATAGACTAGTTGATTGCACCTCGGGATTCAAGCTGTAGAGATTCATGGACGTCTATTCTGGTTTCTAGAAGATCTAGATGGATCCAGCAGACCAAGAGAAAACAACTTTTGTAATCTAGATGGATCTAGAAGATCTAGATAGATCAAGCATAGTTGTAGAGGCAACAGGTCGCCTAGGTGCTGCAAGTCACTCAAATGCCGATTAAAGTCATCCCTTGCCGCTCCAGGTCGTTGACAAGACGCTTTGGAACTCCCCCTATAATGTACAAAAACTACACACCATTGAACGCGAGGAGGGGGAAGATCTTAATGAATATTAAATCATTCAATTGCTTGAAGTGGTCAAATCACTTGAAGGGAAATTCGGAGAATAGGAATCCGAACCAGTATTGCCACTATCACAAGGAGAGGGGGGGGCATTTGTGGAAATTCATTAAGGAGGACCAAGCTGTTGAGGAACCCACAAAGAGACCAGCCCCAACAGAATGAATGGGCACTCATCGGGATGATCAACAAGTGCACAGGTGGGTCAATAGTAGAGGCTAAGGACACAACTTGAGCAATGACAAAGTGAAGCCCTCCAAGAGAATAAGGATAGAGGAGGTGATTTATTTCATCGATGATGACAAGAAAGGGGCTCACTAACCCATGATGACGCGATCATAGTGAGGTTGATCATCCATAACTATGAAGTGAAGCACATCTTGGTGGACAGTGGAAGCTCGATGGACATCTTATTCATGGAGGCATTCGAGAAGATGAATCTACAAAGGAAGTATTTCTTCCCTACTGACATGTATCTGGCTGGTTTCAGTAGGGACATCGTCTAACGTCTAGGAAGGATTAAGCTATTTGTTATAGTGAGGACGATGCCGAACAAGATTTCATTTGACCATAATCTTTTGGCCGTGGACACACCTTCATCATACAATGCTATTCTTTGTCGCCCTATGCTGCACACACTTTGAACCTTGGTAACCACATACTACATGGCCACAGAATTCCCCACTAAGAATTGAATTAGGGTAGTGTATCTAGAGTCCCGGAAATGTTACATGGTGGCCTTGAAAGGCAAGGAAAAGTGGTCATTGGTGGTCGACCTAAAATTGCTCCCAGAGCTCGGCAAGGATAGAACTCACCCATTGGAATATGTCATCCCGGTGTCGGTCTTAGATACCGAGTCCAAGAAGACAATCCAGATTGGTTCATGACTCAATGGACATCTTATTCATGGAGGCATTCGAGAAGATGAATCTACAAAGGAAGTACTTCTTCCCTACTGACATGTATCTGGCTGGTTTCAGTAGGGACATCGTCTAACGTCTAGGAAGGATTAAGCTGTTTGTTATAGTGAGGACGATGCCGAACAAGATTTCATTTGACCATAATCTTTTGGCCATGGACACACCTTCATCATACAACGCTATTCTTTGTCGCCCTATGCTGCACACACTTTGAACCTTGGTAACCACATACTACATGGCCAAAGAATTCCCCACTAAGAATTGAATTAGGGTAGTGTATCTAGAGTCCCGGAAATGTTACATGGTGGCCTTGAAAGGCAAGGAAAAGTGGTCATTGGTAGTCGACCTAAAATTGCTCCCAGAGCTCGGCAAGGATAGAGCTCACCCATTGGAATATGTCATCCTGGTGTCGGTCTTAGATACCGAGCTCAAGAAGACAATCCAGATTGGTTCATGACTCAATGAACCTCTACGCTCTAAATTGGTAAGTTTTTTACATTCAAATATTGATGTATTTTCCTGGTCACCTGCTGACGTGCCTGGCATAGATCCCTATGTTATTATTCATAGACTTAACTTAGATCCCTTGGTTAGACCTTTAAAGCAGAGGAAAAGGAAGTTCACCCTAGAGAGGTGGAGGACAATTGACGAGGAGGTTGGGAAGCTCCTCAATGCCGACTTTATCAGAGAAGTAGAGTACCCGAGATGGATAACGAATATGGTGATCGTGAAAAAGGAAAATGAGAACTGGAAAAGGTGCGTCGACTATACAGACCTGAAACAAACTTGCCCAAAGTATATGTTCCCACTCTTAAGGATGGACAGATTGGTAGATGCCACCTCGGGGTTTGAGCTGCTGAGATTAATGGGTGTCTATTCCGGTTACAAATAGATCTAGATGGATCCAGCGGACCAAGAGAAAACAACTTTTGTAACTGAAATTGGGTTGTATTGTTACAAGGTCATGCCTTTTGGCCTAAAGAATGTCAGGGCGACCTACTTGCGTCTTGTAAACAATTTCTTTTTCAAATTTAATTGGAAATAAAGTAAAAGTTTATTTAGATGATGTTTGTTGATCTAAAGAATGTTTGCTACTCTAAGAAAATATAACCTGAAGCTCAATCCAAACAAGTGTGTCTTTGGGGTCACATCGGACAAGTTCCACAATTACATAGTCACTCGATGTGGCATTGAAGCCAACCCTGAGAAACTTAAAGAAATTTTAGATATGTAACCAAGTGAATGTAAAGGCAATTCTAAATAGTTTATCCCTCAGGAAGGAGGTCGGTGTGAGGAATGTAGAGGCATGTACTGACTCCTAGCTCGTGGTGAACCAAGTGAACGAACATTATGAAGCTCAGGATCCTTCAATGTTTAAGTACTTGGTGAAGGTGTGTGAGCTAATTAGACAGTTTGATACTTTATCTATCCACCAAATACCGAGATCCAAGAAGGCACAAGATGACGCGCTTTCATAGCTGCCGGCTCTATTGACAACACCAAGAGGACAACATATGTAGAAGACTTGTTGCGCCCCAACATAGAGAGGGCGATAGAAGAGGAGATGGCTCCTGTGCAAGTCATAGAACTGAGCAAGATGGATTCACTTTTCGTGTATCTACATGGTGGGTGTCGAATCCAACAAAAAATAAAAGTCCTGCTCAGATTAAATATTTTTGTATATAGTGATGAGCAAGGTCATCTCCACAGGGATTGGGTGGATTTATTTCCAAGAAAATGAAATAGGGGGTTGTTGTAAAGATAAGGAAAATAAAATGAAATAAAATAAAGCAAGGATTAAATCGATGGGAGATAGCTTCTGGTTGAAGGGACAAGTTCAGCCTTGATTCTTATCGTTGATCATCGATGCAAGGATAAATTCATATGTTTATGAATAAATTGGTTATAGCCATTAACAAGCTCTAACAGCCAGCCTCTACTCGTATTTCTCAGCAACCAAAACAAGATCTTTGATTGCTTCTCTTATTAATAGACAATCCTAAACAAGCTCCTAGGATTTAATCTATTAATAGCATTAAGAGGGGAGAGACCCAATTCTGGTCAGCGATCTCACAAGCTCGGACCATTTAAACCAGATCATATATCCTCCTAACATAAATCGAAAACTTGTCCATAATCAATTTATGTTAGTTTCCACCATGATTAAACCTACCAATCATATACGAAATTAGAAGTTCAATCGGCCATAGATTATTCTCATTGAATGAGCAAGGGATCCTTCTTGCTTAATCAATAAAAATAATCCTCACAGGAAATCGCAAAAAACATATGAATACCTATAAACAATGAACTGAAATAAAAATCAATTAGATCTCACAATGTTTAAGAATCAAAGCTTCCCTAACCTTTCAACCAGAAATCAAAAGCTTACACACACTTCATGTAGAAATCGTAGCTTCCAGATGAGGGGGAAGGGCGTATTCTGCTTCTTTTCTCCCTTCTTGTTGAATTCTTGTTTCCAATATTTGATGATGCCTCCTTGCTAGTCCGCCCTCCTTTTTATAGCCTTAGGGGCGTATTCTGCAGGGCTCTGAATAGTTAGTACAAAAGAAGAGAAACAAGGAAGAACAAGTAAAGCCGAACTTACCACCATGATTTGATGAAGAGTTGTGCTCTCCAAGAGCTACTGGTGTGGCTACTAGCTTCCTTCCTAATACCGGGGAGACTCATACCCTGGGCAAGCTGCTCGGCCACCCCCTCTGTCTCAAGGGTGCCTTTTGGCCAAATCAACCATTGTGGCACGTAAACACTGGCCGAGCCCTTAGTCGAAGGATGTTCCGGAGTGTCCCCCCTCTGCAATGAGAACCACTCGAGTTGAGTCGTGGCCTCCTCGGAGTCAACTACCACAACTTCCTCTATGTACCTTGGCCTCTTCCTCTATTGAGGGGTGCATTCTATCGAATGGCGATGAAGCTCCATGGAAGAAGGAGCCCTAACGAGCACCTTGGTGTTCGACCTGGCTGATAGGTAGTAATACCCCTACTTGTGCTTCTTCAAGTGGAGAGTATCTAAACATTAGTAGGGTAATCTCAATATCCTTGAGAGTGCATTTGTAGAGCAACCCGACCAGATACAAAAATGAGTTCGGCATCAACTAAATAGGTAGGACTCGATGCCACCTCAAGACGACCACTACCCCCAGATCTAAAGGGAACCTAAGGCTGAAAATAAAACTATGGATGCACACACAAATCTCCTTGGGACGGGCCGAAGTGGCCCTCTCCCTGACCCTAGGACACCTCAGTTTGTTCTCTTTGGGAATGCGGTACACTTCTCAGATCTGAGCCAGGTCGGTCGGAGAAAGAGTACACGAAGCAAATAAATAGAAAATAATAAAAAAAATAGCTAGGGTTGATAGTGTGATAGTCCAATCCAATCAGGACAAATGCTACATCCCTACGAAACTACAATCTGCAGATCGATCTCCATATGCAATCTCTATCTTCTCTGTAAGCTCCAACGATTTCTCTGATGTAAAAAAATAGAAAAACCTTAATTTCTATTGTTTACATCAGAAAAACTTAATACATTCTTTCTAGAAAAAAAATAATTAATTACAGACCAAATAATCAAATTAATAAATTTGGTGTGCACCGATCTTGCCACCATCAAGAGTTCGATCTCCAACACACTTTCAGGAATCCATAATAAAACAATTCTATAATATATAAGAATATATCTATAAGAATGTTAGATCATTGGCCCACTTTGAGAACCAAATTCTTAGAGATTTCTGCTAACTGCTCAAATTGGCTACACTAGTTCTTGCCGATTTGAGTTTTGGTTCAAATCTAGTTTGGTTTAGTCCAAGGGCTGAACCTGACTTTGATATCTTTGTTGGAGGGTTAGGATCCATCATATGGATGGCCAAACCATGCTTGATGGCTGGGCAAATTTTCAAAAATTTATTAATCCTTTTGGGAGTTGAATTCCCTATGTTTTGAAAAACTGTATTTTTCATGATTGGTCTTGCACTGAACTGGACCAGATTTGAAACCAATCAATGAGGGAAATCTATACTTGATATGGATACCACAAATGCAGATCCCATGGTGGAAACTTACGCCCAAATCAGTCCCAAAGCCATTCTCCACTGAAGATGGCGCAGTGTGTAGGTGAAACTGATTCAACAGCATAATTTTCAGCAAAACTACAACCCAACTACTTAGATCGAAGTGGGGAAGGTGAGCCTAAAGTTCATCTGATTCTTGAAAGCCTAAGTTGTGATAGGGTTTCTTGAAAGACAAAAGAATAGAAGAGAGAACAAGAAAGAGTGGTGTTCTACTCTAGTTCACCGTCTTCTTCTTTTAGCACTTTATGGAGCACTTTTCCTAATCAAATTAGGTGATTATCCAAATCTAATTTGGATCTGGAATCTATTAAGAGATAAGCCTTATCCTCTTAAGAGGGTGGGTGCTCTATACCCATTTCCTATCCCAGATTCGACCTAGAGCACAAGACAACTTAATTTGTTATGTGACAGTTTACTTAATTTTATTAATTATAGGCATTAGGCCAATTTCCTTCAAAGGATCACGACCCAAGATGTTGCATGGACAACTTAGGCCTAATTTGTATGGCGTGCGACCCCACAATGATCTCACATAAGTCCACATGGGTTCAGCCCAGCCTTTATGAAAAGACTTGACCGAATTTATTGTTAAACGTAGTAAACCCATGACCACATCACTTTGGGTTCAATATGGGCCCAACATTTACACTTAAATGATCATTGAATTCAGCCATCTTATGAAGATCCAAGGATAATGAACTTATGTAAGATAAAGACACTCAGAAAATCAATGCTGTAATGGTCTCTTACACTTAACCTCTCAGACCATAATGGTCACAACAGTACTCGACAAGAAATGACCTCTCCCTTTGCTGTAAGGTACAATGTCACACTCTCTGTTTGGATGGATTCGGAGAATTAAAACATTTTGCAAACATTTTTCATAAAACATTAATATAATTCCGAGAATTAAAACCTCCTGTGAGGTACATTGGCGGTAGTTTAGGTTTCCATTAGAGAGAATGTAAACCTATCATTTACTTTATCTTACAAAGAGGTTGATCCTAGTATTATGATCACCCATTCAAATGAATTCTCTGACAAAGGACACAACCATGACAAAACGCTACAAATTATGATCACTTTGTCTCACTTGGTCGTGTCTCGATTATGGAGTATAATTAAGTTGATAAGGAGCGGACTGCGGAAATTGCTCATTTGATGATGGATGATCCAAAACAGAAGCCCCATTACTCAAGTGGTAAATTAATGTTGTGTTTTCTTATCTTCTGCACACAATTACGGCCTACTGCTGCATATATAATTTTGATTTCTAACTTGTCTTCAAAGTCCAGTGTAAGCTAGCGCACACACAGATATAATCCCCCTTAAATCACACTTGTTGGTATCCCAATCTAAGAACTCAAAAGAGTGAGGGCTGACGTCAGCCCTTAACCTAATCCCCCTTGGCCCAATATTAAACTAATTAGGACAAACTAAGTAGACCAAAAAATCCCAATGTAATCTGAGATGTCAGACAAGAATCTGATATGAACAAATTTGAAACCTTTGCTCGTCCATAAATCTCAAGAGACACCATTCCTAAGCTCTGGGATCGATTGCTGCTACATCAAATACATAAATTTCTTAACCAGCATGGGTACTTTTTCATTCTTGTTAATTAATTTTCGCATTAATCTCCTTTTAACAGAGAGGTGGGATTTAGGTAAATTAACGATTAATCCGAAAAAGCATTCACTCTGCATCGATACTTTATATATAATATAAATCATATAAAAAAGTGGCATCTATTACATGCGCAAATTGGGGAACATATTTTCTAGCACTTAGAGGACGCAACCATGATGAAAGCTACTATGCTATTGGCTGGACCATAAACTATTCAATGTTTAGTTTAACCAGTCAAATCTAATTTTTTCTAATCTTATACTTCCGTTCACTCTTTGACAATTTCCATGTACACGTATATAAACACATATACATGAAAATACACATTTAGAAAGGCTATTGTTCCTTCATTAACTTGAAAGTACATTCCTATATCATTGCAACCACCCACAGCATTAATTGGCACTGATTGCGTTCTATCTGTGCAAAGTCTAAGGCAGTGTTTTAAAACCGATCAAGAGGTTGAGCCACTGGCCCACTGCTGGGTCACAGGTCATAGGTTCAACCATCCAAATCGGATGGATTAGAGTGTGACACATCACCCGCTATATTAGCGTATAAATTATTTATTATATAATAAAAATGTATAATTACATTTTATATGTAATATATGTATGTATATATATGTTTAGTTCAGGGTCAATTTATATATTTTAGAGTACAATACAAAAACTTCCCTTGAAGTTTTTGACAATCATAAAAACCTCCCTTATAGTTTCATTTTAGCAAAACCTCCCCACAAAATTAATAAATACCTCCCTTCCGTCAATGATCAAGACGGAAAACGGTAAAGAGATGATCATTTTTTTCAAAATACCTATTTTACCCTTTCTCGAATACTGTTCATCTTCTTCCCTGTTCGAACCCAGAAGCAGAGGCAGCAGCGGCACCCCTCTAAATCCAACCACTTCCTCTTCTCTAATCTCTCATCTTCTTTGGCTTCTTGTTCTTCTCCTTTTTCCCTTTCTCTATCTGGTTGCAGCAGTAGATTCGAACTCAGCGTCGATCCACCTTCTCCCACCATCTTTCTTCCCCCTCTGTGCTTCCTCTCTTTCTTCTCCATCTCTTTTCTTCTTCTTGTTCCTCCTTCCCCTCCTTTCTTCTCCTTCCCCTGTCGGCGTCCATTTTCGGATCGCTTTCTAGGTTCGAACGGGGAAGAAGATGAAATTCTTTACCACACACCACATTGGTATAGGCATAGGCATAGGGTGCCCTTGGTTTTGAAATTGTGTTTTTTCTTTTTGACTAATGAGTAATGACTACTACATGGCTTAACATGTTTCTCGATTGAAACAACTCCTCAGTCATCAAAATCAAAAGAAAATCTGTGAAATCCAAATTCTTTCTTAACATTAACTCAGAAGTCTCTCTGAATCCACAATTCCACAAACACGAACAAGATCTCAGATCCGAGGTCTTCCCAAGTCCCAACTCCATGATTACCATCTTGTTTTCTTCAGAACTTCTATTTATTATTTTCAGATTATTAATTTCTTTTGTAATCATTTTTAGATCAAAACCAAGGACACCCTTTCTTCCCCTATCGGTGGTAGAAAACAAGGGCGATGGAAGGGGACAATGCTAGAAGAAGAAGAAGAAGAAACAGAGGAAGAAGAAGAAGAAAAGAAGGAGAAGAAGAAGAAGAATGGAAAATAATAAGAAGTCGAAGAAGATGGGAGAAGAGGAAGAGATCAGATTTAAAGGGGTGTTGTTGTTGCCTCTACTTCTGGGTTCGAATGGGGAAGAAGATGAGAGGCTCGTGCCCCCTGATCATGTGCCTCACAAGACAGGTGTCGGAGTCGATGAGTCGTGACCGTATGTGGGATGGGCGTCAGTTCGTCTAGGTTGGGTTACTTCTGGCCCAGAGCCGGTGGATGAATTGGCTTGATCACTCAGTGTCGTTTTGCACTACCAAGGTCGATGATGCGTGTCACGCATCGGATTGGGCTGTCAAGTCGGCTGCTCCGCATTCTTTAAATCCGAGAAGATCTAAGCTATCTGTTTCTCTGTAAATGGGGTGCTAGTTGAGGCAAAGATCATCATTTGCCTTCTTCATCCTAAGCTTTCAGAGACCTCATCCATCAACTTAGCCAATCTCCTAACCTTTAGAGACCTCACCAAAACAGAACTGAGGGCCTTGTCCCTAGTCGAGAGGTATAGGAATAGTGTGTCTCCACGAAAACCTCATCGCGTTCTTTGGTGCATTGGAAGTCCTTCAGTTTCTTGATGGCTCGAAAGAAGGGTAGGCAGCAGTCGGCCGATTTCGACATGAATCGGATGAGGGCAGCCACTTGGTCGATAAGGCTCTGAGTTTCTTTGATCGACCGAGGTGGTGCCATGTAATGTATAGCATGAATCTTCTTGGATTGGCGTCAATACCCTACAATGTGGCGAAGAAGACCAAGAATTTGCCCCAGGTGACACCAAAAACACACTTACTGGGGTTAAGCCTCATGTTGTACTTCCATAGTGTAGCAAAGGTCTTGGCAAGGTCCGAGGTGTGCTGGTTAGCCTTCATGCTCTTGATAACCATGTTAGGGGTGCAACTTGAGCGGGCTTAACCCGAGCCCAGCCTGGCCCAACACGATTTTTTTCACGGGTTGGGTTAGATTTTCTAGACCTCGGGTTGGACCTGGGCTTGAAAAAGTAGGTTTTTATTTTTTTCAGGTTGGGCTCGGGTTGAGGTCTTAGGTAACCCGAGCCCAGCCCGATGTATTGTACATGTAGTATATAGTTGAATCAATGAATCGTATGTTAATATGTTATTGTGTTGGCTTAATGGTGGTTGTTTAATTAGTAAATTACTAATTTAGTATTAGGTGCCATGTGTCAATTGCCAATGCCATTACTCAAAGTCATTAATTAGTTTCTTAAGTTTCTTTTTCTAGACACATTTCCCTATATGAGACTTTGACGTTTCAAATTCTTTTAATTCGAATGCCATTTTGGCAAGTTGGCAACATTAATTAAGGAAACCCAAAGTTTAAACCGCCAAAAGCCCAAAAGTCCAAAGCGAGTGGAAACTTATTATGGCAAGTTGGCAACATCAATTAAGGAAATCGAAAACGAGTAAAAACTCATTAGGCTCATTAAATTTTAATGTGGGGCTTTGGCCTTTGGGCTGATTAACCAATTCAAGTTTGGCCCAGGCCCGGGCCCAACCCGAGTGCCTAAAATTTTAGTGCAGGCTGGGTATGGGTTGAATAATTCGGGCTTGACCTCGGGCTCGGGCTTTAGGTCCTATTCTTAGGGTTGGGCCTGGGTTGAGCTAAAACCCGGCCCAGCCTGCCTGAATTGTACCCCTAAACCATGTCATTCAAATAGGTTTTGAAGTTTCTTCCCATCTGGTGCTTGAAAACTTTGTCCACAAGCTGTTGATAGGTGGCTTCGACATTCTTCAGGCTGAAGACCATGCTAAAGTGACCACTACTATTGTACGATTCCTATTATCTCTTCGAACTCACAGCGCAAGGGAAAACTACTATTGGAAATCTACCTTTTATATCCCGGAATATCCGAATGTGTGATTTCCCCTAAGCCTTAGCACAGGTTGGCAAAATTTCCTTGCTGTAATTAATTAGAGAGTCCAACTTGAACCATAACATTCATTAAGAACTTTCCTCTTGTCATTTGAGAAAGTGGCATTTATTACATGCGCAAATTGGGGGACATATTTTGTAGCACTTAGGGGACACAATCATGACCAATGCTACTCTTTCCTAGACCACAAACTGGTCAATGTTTAATTAGTTCAAATTTATTTTCTTTTAATCATGTACATTCGTTCACTCTATGACAAGTGTCCACTTACACGTATATAAACACTAGTATACATGAAAATACACATGTAATTGATAAGTGATCGATGAGGGGTGATCTAACTGTTCAGTCACAATGAGCCACGTGGCTAGTCTGAACCGTTTAATGATACTTCTGCTATTAGATAGTGTATGCCCTTAGCTCCAATCAAATTGATGTGTTAATACATTTATTGTAAATAAGCACATAATTGTTTCATGTTATGATTGGTGTGTTTCTATATTATTACTTTAATTACTTCTTAAATTAGACATTTATGAGACTCATATTAGTTTAGAATGTTCTCAGTCGTTGGATAGACTTGGGGAATTTATCCTAACAAGGTTAACGCTAATGTCCTCTCAAGAAGGTTGGGGCAATTTGTCACAACTGTCAGGGTTGGACCCGAAGCACAGACTACAAGAAAATTGACTCAAAATACAATTTTTAGCAACAATTGATTAGTGTTGTTGCCAAACCGATGTATTGGCAACAGTTATTCTACAACTGTTGTGAATTGTAACACAACTGTAAGCAATGATCATAAAAATTGTAGTGGCTTAAATTGGGGAGGGATGTCAATGGGTCAAGTTTGTACAAGTTTTGTTTTTATTCAAAATCGATTTAATTGACTATAAGAAGAAGTTGTATTAAATTTGACTTAAATAGTTTTTTATATACTAAAGTTTGAAAAAGTAACTTGAAAATAGAACCATTCTCTTACACCTATATCAAAATTATGAAAATTAAAAAAGTTGTAGAAAACTATGTAAAAGTCATTAAATATTTAAAATGATGAAAAATGTTTGAAAATTATATACTAATAAATAGGAATGACAATTTTTCTTGTCCTTGTTTGGCATTTGATTTCCCCAAGCCCAGAGGGTTGGGAATTGAGATTGCCTTGATGGAGATGGGGATTGATAGTCATACCTAACCAAGGACGAGGATGGGAAGTGAATTCCCTACCCCACCTCAACCCCAATTATATATTAACATTACAATAAATTAGATTTTTAATTACCAAAATCGGCCTAACAAACTCGTCATTGTAAGGTACTAATTAGGGCTGCAAGTCGGGTGGGTTAGGCTGGGTTTGTGGTCAACCCAAGCCCAATCCTAAGATTTGGGCTTGAACCCAAGCTTGAGGTCAAGTCCAATCTTCCCAACCCGAGCCTAACCCGCATTGTAATTTGATGCATTCGGTTTGGGCTCAAACCCAAGCTGGGCTCAGGTTAGAAAATGGACCCATTCTAAAATTATATATGTACGTATGCAAATATGTATACATATATGTATGTATATAAGTGAATATATATGCAAGTATATATGTATATATATAAATATGTATACACGTAAGTACATATCTATATATGTATGTATATATAAATATGTATAATTGGACCACATTCAAGCTACCTAAAGGCTAGGCCTGTACCCCAACCCAAAAAATAAAAAGCCTAAGTACAAAAAATCCAAATACAGTTGATGTAAAATTTTGTGCTGGATTAGTTTGGACCAGGGTTCAAAATATCAATACGCCCGATATGCCAATAGGGGCATATCAGGCGAATTGATACATTTTTTTACTTTTTTTTTATTTTTTTTTCAAAACCAATTTAAGGGAGCCAATTTAAGGTTCCTCCACCCCTTGAACCGGTCAGACCCCCGATACACCCACTGTAAGGGCATATCGGAGAGGTCCCAAAATAATACGTATGCGTATTCATACTTTGAACCTTGGTTTGGACCCACCCAATGTGCACCAAATCGAATTTTATGTATGGTTGTTATTATTTTACAATAATAGATGATCATTTAATGATGAATTTCAAAAACTCACCATTATTATTCAAATAATTCCGTCATTAATTTAAGAAATAAAATACTTAAAAAAAAATAACAAAATAATTGTGCGCATAGAATTTTGCGCGGGCTCCATCTCCCCTCTCAAAATTCCTTCTTATTTAAATGCGAAATTGGATTTGATGCGACCATGCTCACACCGTTTGCATGCGTACCTTGCAGCCTTTTCTTGAAAATATCTCCCCATAAATAAAAACAATATAAGTATAGAGATATTCCCAAACGGTCTTTTTGAGCACTGAATCTGTTCTCTTCAAACACAGGCTGCTCTCTCCCTCAAAAAAGCAAGAATACTCGTTCGGCTCTTTCAAATGGGTCCGGATGTAGTAGGCACGTTAGGTAAGCACAATGAGTTAGCACGTAATAGCTGTGTGACACATCTCAGTTAATGTGCCTTTCATTCAAACGTTTTGCTCATTTACATAGAAATTATTCATTATTTTATTATCTTTGTCAAAATAATAAAAAATAAAAAACAATGAAAAAAGAAAATGTAAATGAGTCTCAACTCCCAACATGTTTAGGTTTTTCTTTTTCATTATTTTTATTTTTAATTATTTTGACAAAGATAATAAAATAATGAATAATTTGTATCTAACAGAGCAAAAACGTTTGAATGAAAGACACATTAACCGGGAGATGTGTCACACAGCTATTATGTACTCACTCATTATGCTTACTTAATATGCCTATTACATCCGTAGTCAGGACCCCTTTTAAACACGTTGCTCCCCGCCTCTTTCTTCTCTTTCACTCTTCCTGCACTAAACCTGAAACCAGAAGTTTGTTCTCTCTCATCTTTCTTCCACCGATCGCTGCTGAAATCATAGGAAAACCTAGCGTCCCTCTACCTTCTCTACTTCATTGAGTTCACTCCGAATCTTGGAGAAGATTTTGAGAAGAGCAAGAGACTGCAGGAAGAGTCATAGGCTTGGTCCCTAGGGTTTTTTTTTTTTTTTCTTAATCCGATGTCAATAATAGGTGGGCCGGTTTTAAATCTCGTACTGATTGCAGATCAAATGGGTGGTTGTCTCTCCAATGCTAAGTTTTTCTTTGCTCTCATAGATGGTGTCTCAGTTTCTATTAACAGGCAAGATTATTCGGCGGCAGCCATTTCATTGTCTATCATGGTCAGGGGTGGGGCAAGGAGTGGAATTGGGAACCAAGGGATGGATAGAGTAATGGTCAGGGGTGGGGCAGCCATTTCATTAGGCTCATTAAATTTTAATGTGGGGCTCTGGGTTTTGGGCTGATTAACCAATTCAAGTTTGGCCCGGGCCCGGGCCCAACCCGAGTGCCTAAAATTTTAGTCCGGGCTGGGCTTGGATTGAATAATTCGGGCTTGACCTTGGGCTTGGACTTTAGGTCCAATTCTTAGGGTTGGGCCTGGGTTGAGCTAAAACCCAGCCCAGCCCGCCCAAATTGTACCCCTAAACCATATCATCCAAACAGGTTTTTGTCGTTTCTTCCCATATGGTGCTTGAAAACTTTGTCCACAAGCCATTGATAGGTGACTTCGACATTCTTCAGGCCGAAGGGCATGCTAAAGTGACCACTACTATTGTATGATTCCAATTCTCTCTTCGTACTCATAGCGCAAGGGAAAACTGCTATTGGAAATCTACCCTTTATATCCATGAATGTCCGAATGTGTGCTTTCACCTAAGCCTTAGCACAAGGTGACAAAATTTCCTTGATGTTATTAATTGGAGAGTTCAACTTGAACCATAACATTCATTAAGAACTTTCCTCATGTCATTTGAGAAAGCGGCATTTATTACATGCGCAAATTGGGGAACATATTTTGTAGCACTTAGGGAACGCAATCATGACCAATGCTACTCTTTCCTAGACTACAAAATGTTCAATGTTTAATGAGTTCGAATCTATTTTCTTCTAATCATGTACTTTCATTTACTCTCTCACAAGTGTCCATTTACACGTATATAAACACTCGTATACATGAAAATACACATGTAATTAATAAGTGATAGATGAGGGGTGATCTAACCGTTCAGTCACAAAGAGCCACATGGCTAGTCTGAACCGTTTAACGATACTTTTGCTGTTAGACAGTGTATGCCCGCAAATCCAATCAAATTGATGTGCTAATACATTTATTATGAATAAGTACATAATTATTTCACGTTATGATTGATATGTCGTTGTATAATTACTTCTTAAACTGGACATAATGATGAGGCCAAGGCACAGATGATGAATTGACAGCCCGTCATTTGGTGGTTTTCATTTATATAGAGTTTGCATGCATGTGCACTTCCCCACGTAGAGCAATACGTACAAACTAATTTCCTTGTCGTACAGGGGGTGTTTGACTTATAACATTTATCATTTATATAGACAGCATTCCTTATCATTCCAATCAATCCAGTAGTGCAGGGTGACTAAAAATTTCCTTGAAGTAATTGGAGAGTCTAACTTAAATTATATATAGCATTGATCAAGAACTTTCTTCATACGAGAGTGTGGCAAAAATTACCTGCGCAAATTGGGGGATAACATCGTATCAAAGAAGAAAAAAAAAATGGCCGAGGACATATTTTCTTGCACTTTGGAAATGGAACCGTGACAAAAACTACTTAATTTGCTTACTCTTATACAGTTATACTTGCATTCGGTAAGTCACAAGTGTCCATTTACATGTGTAAGACATACATCATATAAAACAGATGTGACTTACAAAAGCGCTATTAGAATAAAAGTAAGTATTTAGAGTGTTGAAGACAATGTGCTCACGTCCAATTCAGATCAGATTAGAATAAAAGTAACATTTATATAAATATATTTTCCAAAAATAAATTTCAACAGTTGAAATCAACTGCTGGTAGTTTAGGTTTTCATCAGAGAGTGTGCATCCCCGATCATTCAATTTCTCCGACAAAGGGGCTGATCATATCAATATGATCACCCACTCAGATGAATTCTCAAACTGTCCTAACATACCCAGGTTTTGACCCCCTCTAAGGATCTCACTGATTGGCATATCAAAGACAGTCCAATCCAACACCTAATGCAGTATCATAATCGAGTCTAGGGGTCTGGTGTAACATTCTAGTTTTTCCCACATATTTCCAAGGTCTAGGGTAATACTGGAATTTTGGTCCAGTTCAGGGTTTCAATAAAACCCACACTGCATGTACCTCAGCTCTCACCCTAGCAGCTGAGACAAGTCACCCCAACCAACTTGGTGGTACATCAGTGTCAGCATTGGCAGGATAAATTTCCCAGATCTATTCAACGGCTGTGAAGATTCTAAACTAACTCGAGTCTCATATGTGTCCAGTGTAAGGGTATTATACAGAAACACACCATAATAACATGAATCAATTATGTACTTTATTCATTTACAATAAATGTCAAAAGATACATTAGTTTGATTGGAGCTAAGCACATAACTGTCTAACACTAAGAAGGTCGCTTGTAAAGAACCTCCCAGAGGATAAGGGGAAGTTCCTTAAGCACACCGAAAAATATATGAACGTCGAGGAAACACTTCATGCACACGAAAAGCTTGTCAAAGTCGGAAAGAGGAAGGAACGTGATAATGGCCAAGGCAAAAGAAGTAGTAAGCACATTTGTAGAGGCAAGAGGTTGCTTAGGTGCTATGAGTCACTGAAATGCTGATCCAAGTCATCTCTTAGTGCTCCGGGACATTGACAAGACGGTTTCGGACTCCCCCTGTAAAGTACAAGAACTACACACCATTGAACGTGAGGAGGAGGAGGATCTTAATGAATATTAAATCAACCGACTACTTGAAGTGGTCATCTCACTTAGAGGGAAATGTAGAGAACAGGAATTAGGACCAGTACTGCCACTATCACAAAGAGAGGGGGCACGACACCGAGAACTACTGGAACCTAAAGGACGAGATCGATGAGCTCATTCGATGGGGGTACCTGAGGAAATTCATTAAGGAGGACTGAGCGGCTGAGGAACCCACAAGGAGACCAGCCCTAGAAAAATGAATGGCCACTCATCGAGTTTATCAACAAGATCACTGGTGGGTCAATAGTAGAGGCTAAGGATACGACTTGAGCAATGACAAGGAGAAGCCCTGCAAGAGGATGAGGACAGAGGAGGTGATTTATTTCATCGAAAATGACATGAAGGGGGCTCACTACCCCATGATAATGCAATCATAGTGAGGTTGATCTTCCATAACTATAAGGTAAAGCACATCCTAGTGGATAGCAGCAGCTCGGTGGACATCTTGTTCATAGAGGCATTCAAGAAGATGCATCTGTAGAGGAAGGACCTCTTCCCTACCGATGTGTATCTGGCTGGTTTCAACAGGGACATCGTCTAACCTCTAGGAATGGTTAAGCTGTTGGTTACAGTGAGGACCACGTTGAACAAGATTTCATTTGACTATAATTTTTTGGCCATGGACACACCTACATCATACAATGCTATTCTTTGTCGCCCTATAATTTACATACTTCGAGCCATGCAAACCACATACTACATGGCCACAAAACTCCCCACTAAGAATAGAATTAGGGTAGTGCGTAGGGACTATCTAGACTCTCAAAAATGTTACATGGTGGCCTTGAAAGGCAAGGGAAAGTGGTCATTGGCGGTTGACCTGGAAATAGAGTTGTTCACGGGCCGGGTTTTGGACCTGACTTTACACTATGTCGTGCTCGGGCTTCGGGCCGGGCTCATTCAAATTTTGGCAAAAGCTAGGCCCAAGCCCGGCCCATGAACAAGTCTACCTACAATTGCTCCCAAAGCTCGGCATGGATAGAGCTCACCCATTGGAAGATGTCATCCTCATGTTGATCTTAGATATCGAGCCCAAGAATACAATCCAGATTGGGCCACAGCTCGATGAACCTCCATGCTTCTAAATTGGTATGTTTTTTTACATTCAAATATTGATGTATTTTCCTAGTTGCATGTCGGCATGCCTAGCAAAGACCCCTCTGTTATTACCCATAGATTTAATGTAGTTCCCTTGGTTATACCTATAAAGTAGAGGAAAAGGAAATTCACCCCAAAGCGGTGTAAGACAATTGACGAGGAGGTTGGGAAGGTCCTCAAATGGGAAGTGGCATATGTGCGTTGGCTATATAGACCTGAAACAAGCTTGACCAAAGTATATCTTCCCACTCTTAAGGATAGATAGACTAGTTGATTGCACCTCGGGGTTCAAGCTGTAGAGATTCATGGACGTCTATTCTGGTTTCTAGAAGATCTAGATGGATCTAGCAGACTAAGAGAAAACAACTTTTGTAATCAAAATTGGGTTGTATTGTTACAAGGTCATGCCTTTTGGTCTAAAGAATGCCAGGGCGACCTACCTATATCTTGTAAACAACTTTTGTTTACAAATTTAATTGGAAATAAAGTAGAAGTTTACATAGATGATGTTTGTTGTTCTAAAGAATGTTTACTATTTTAAGAAAATATAACCTAAAGCTTAACCCAAACAATTGCGTCTATGGTGTCACATCGGGCAAGTTCCACAGTTACATAGTCACCCGACATGGCATCGAAGCCAACCCTGAGAAAATTAAGGCAATTTTACATATGTAGCCAAGTGAACATAGAGGAAATTTTACATAGTCTATCCCTCAGGAAGGAGGTCGGTGCGAGGAATGTAGAGGCATGTATTGACTCTTAGCTCATGGTCAACCAATTGAACGGGCATTACGAAATTCAGGAGCCTTCAATGATTAAGTACTTGCGTAGGTGTGTGAGCTAATCAGACAGTTCGATACTTTATCCATCCAAAAAATACTGAGATCCAAGAAAGCATATGCTGATGCGCTTTCATAGCTATTGGCTCCTATGCAAGTTGTAGAACTAAGCAAGTTGGATTCACTTTTCGAGTATTTGCACCATGAAGAGTTTCCCTTAGATCAGAACACAACTCAGAATGTCAAACGTAAGTCAAATCGCCACATCATAAATGGTGAATAGTTGTGCAAGAAGTCATTTACCCTTCCTTAATTGCGATGTCTCCATCCTAGCGAGGCTGAGTATGTGTTTTGCAAGATCCACGAAAGACTATATGGTGAACACTTGGGGGATAGGGTGCTTGCTTTGAAGGCCCTCCAACAAGGTTACTACTAGCCAAAAATAAAACTAAAGGTTTAAACTGGGTCATGCCACCTGCGGCTCGGCATGACACAGCACGACGACATGCGGGCCATGCTAGGCCTGGCAATAACCGTGACTGAGTTGTATAAATTCAGTAAATATAGAATTTTCTTTAAGCATAAATGACCAAACACCCTCACACAGCCTGGCCGAACTTCAATGACCGAACTCCTCGTTGACCAACAATCCCAGCACAATTGCAACATCATGAAAGACCAGATCGACAACAGACGGTCAAGGCCAGAACAAGCCCCTGACGGGCTTCCTGAGAACGACGTCCCCGCCACAAAATGGCAAGAGGACGGCCATCGAACTCCACACACTCTCCCGATTCACAGTCGAAGCAAAGCTAATCGAGGACCACGACTAGCCTAGTCAAAGAGCGTAAAGCTCTCCAAGACCAGATGTCACTAAGCATCCCGACAATGTGGAGAGCTTGGAAGCACCTCAGCCGGCATAAGACCGAGGTCACTAAGCCAAATACCTCGGCTAGCGAGAATCAAGGACAAAGACCTTGGCCAGCAAAGGCCGAAGACCTCGACAAACATGAGGCCGATGCCATAGAACTGAAGACCCCAGTCACAATGTCATGTCCGAAACCTCAACTAGCTAAGAGCAAGTACAGAAGCATGGCCTATGGTTCCTATTGACCAACCTAATTCCGAAGTAGAACATATTAGAAAAGGAAGGGAAAAACAACATAGGAAGTGCTCGAGAAAAAGACTAAACTTCCATTAGTGAATAAGTTGATACAATGATTATGAGGTCGACATATCAAGCTGTGTACAACAAAGATAAGGGAAGAGACAACACATCAACTATCTGCTGGGGGGTCCTAGGCATGATCCTAGGCGTCGGCAATGACAACATCTCCACTATCAGGCTCTTTGATATCAAAAGGGCCGAACCCATGAACGACACCAGCCACCTCTGGGAACTGATGCATCACCCTCCACTAATAGAGAGCCAAATCCTCCTACCAAGAGTCGGTAGCATAGTTGTCCAACTCGTTCTGATGAGCCTTCGAAGCTCTATAATTAGAGACACCCTCCTTCTTTGCCCAAGCAATCTTTGCATCTACCTCCTTGAACCCCCTCCTTAGCACATCCCGCACCTTCTTGAGATCATGGATGCGTCCCTTCAGCTTGTGGACTATGTTGTCCCTCTCCTCGACTCTGCGCTTCAACTCGACCAATTCTGCCTTTAGTTGGGCATTATCAATCTCTCACAACTCATAAAATCATCACAACCCACAAAGGCGGTCGACAAGCCAACGATCGAACAAACCGACTGTAGGGCTATCAATAGTTAGTACAAAAGAAGAGAAACAAGGAATGACAAGTAAAGCCAAACTTACCACCATGATTTGATGAAGGCTGTGGCTACTAGCTTCGTTCCTAATATCGGGGAGCATCACACCCTGGGCAAGATGCTCGGTCACCCTCTCCGTATCAAGGGTGCCTTTCAGTCGAATTGACCATTGTGGCACGTAGACATTGATCGAGCCCTTAGCTGAAGCATGTTCCGGAGCATCCCCCCTTTGTGACGAGGACCTCTCAAGCTAAGTAGTGGCCTCCTCACAGTTAACTACCATGACTTCGTCTATCGACCTTGGACTCTTCCCTTATCGAGGCATGCATTCTATCGAATGGTGTTGAAGCTCCATGGCCCTGGGCTACGTGCTCGAGGTCCTAGCTGCCTATGCCTCCCTTGAGACCGCGACCTTCATACGCCAAGCTCTCTTAGCATTAGCAATATACGAATCTATAACGTTCAGTACAAAGTTAGAACGAAGTGAAGACAAGATCATAAAAAGAAATGAGAATGTACAGCCCACGTACCAGACTAGAATTGACCGGCTGAAGGGCACATCAGCCCAGCCAAGGTCAGCAATTGTGATGATGTGTACTCCTTGATGTGCAGCTATACTATCCTTTTCACAACAGCTATCTCCTCCTTTGACAACTCGACCTTGGAAGGACCCGTATCCTTAGTCCTTGGAACATATAGGGGGAGGGAGAATGACCAACCTCCTCGGCACTTCACAAAGAAGAAATCCTCTTTCCAGTGCATAATGGAAGTCAGACCCAATGAGCACCTTCGTGTTCGACCTAGCTGATAGGTAGTAGTACCCCTGCTTGTGCTTCTTCAAGTGGAGAAAGTATCTAAATATCGGTAGGGTAAACTCAATATCCTTGAGAGTGTAGTTGTTAGACAGTTTTGTATGCCCTTAGCTTCAATCACTTTGATGTACTTTTTTTATTTAGTGGAAATAAATAAAGTGCATGTTTGATTCATGTTGTTTGGTTTAATTCTGTGTAAAACCCTAAAACTGGACATTTGTAGAGACTCATGTTAGTTTTAAATGTTCACAGCCGTTGGATAAGTCTGGGGAGATTTATCCTGCCAAGGCTGATACTGGTGTGCCACCAAGTGTTGGGATGGCCTATCTCAGCCATCAGGGTAAGACCCAAGGCACATACAGCATGGGATTACTTGAATCCTTGAACCGGACCAGATTTCCAGTCTTGCCCTGGACCTTGGAGATAGATGGGCAAAACTGGAAAGTTACACCTGACCCCTAGACTCGATTATGACACTTCACTAGGTGTTGGATCAGGCTGCCTTTGATATGCCAATCAGTGAGATCCTTAGTGGGGATCAAAACCTGGGTATGTTGGGGCAGTTTGAGAATTCATCTGAGTGGGTGGTCATAGTGACAGAATCAGCCACTTTGTCGGACAAAGGGTAATGATCGGGAATGCACTCTTTCTGATGGAAACCAAACTGCCGGCAGTTGATTTCAATCGTTGGAATTTTGTTTTTGCAAAATTAATATATTTACATATATATGTACGGTTTCAAAAAGTTTGCAAATGGTTTTAATTCCCGGGATCCATGTGAGAGGAGAGTGCGGCACTGTTCCTTGCAGCCGAGGGAGAGGTCCTCTCTTGTCGGGCAGTGCTTGATCATTAAGGGCTGAGAGGTTAAGTGTAAGACCATTTAGGATAATACCTGATGGGCTAATCTTGCACCTGCCCACAGTCCCAGGGTTTTTATAAGATGGCTTGGCCCAGGGACCACTTCATGTAAGTGTTGGGCCCATAGGGTTCATACGATGGACTCAAGGGGTTCATTGAGATTTTCAGTGAATTCGGCTGGGCCTTGTATTAAAGGCTGGGCCGAACCCATGTGGCTGGTGTGTAGATCAATGCTTGGGTCCAACGCCATACAAAGAAGCCCAACTGGGCAGCAGATTGGAAACTAATTAAACACTGAATACTTAATGGGCCAAAAGCCCATTTCGAGGTGGGCCGATATGATCACCCATCAATGGGGCGAATTTGAGATTGAAGTTAGCAAAAAGGATTGGGCTCTTAGCCTTATCCACTCTTAGAGACCAAATTCAAATCAGATTTGAATCTGGTAACCTCCTGATAAGATCAGGAGTAAGCTGACTCTATCTGGGAAAGGGATTAAGATTATCCCCTATCCAAATACTGATTTGGATTGGGATAACTCCTAATTAGGAGATTTCTTAATCAAGAAGAAAGGAGGAGTTTTTCGAATGAACCAGGAGGGAGAGAAATCAGATTTCGATCCAAGGGGTTTTGGTAAGCAAGAAGGGTTCCTGCGATTTGAGATTAGATCTCATACTCTCCAGAAAAGAAAACAGTTCAGCCTTTTCGTTTCTGGAAATCTCCTCCTGCCATCGCCATCTGCATTATTGAAATATTTGATCTTTGCAGAAAGGAAAGTCAAGAAACCAGTTCTTGACATCAGTCTTGCAAGAAAGACTGAAAGAATTCAGTGTTTAGTGCATCCAGGGGATTCTTGTGAAGGATCCAGTGTGTAGGACGCACCCTGCTGGTTCTGTTCCATCCACAGCTATGTCATCTTCAGCAGGGACAGATCTTGGAGCATTCTTTGGGCGTGAACACCAACTTTGGGAGATACTGCTTCTCCGGATCAGGTATAATCCTCCCATTTATCTTTTGGTACAGATCTGGTTTGATTAGGGTTCAAGTAGATCCTTGAATATTGTATTCTAAATTCAGGGAATATGATTCCCAGTTGGGAGAAGGTAGGAAATTTTTTGAAATTCGCCCCACCCATTCCGCAACCTTTATGGCGTCCATTAGATGGATCCTACCATTCTTTCAGTAGTAGCAAAGCAGCCCGACCAGGTATTGAAATGAGTTTGGCATCAACTGAACAGGAAGAACCTGATACTACCTCAGGATGGACACTACCCCGGGACTTAAGGGGAACCTAAGGCCGGCAATCAAAGTATGGATGTACACACAAATCTCCCTGGGACGGGCTGAAGTGGCCATCTCCTAAATCCTGGGACACCTCAGTTCGTTCTCTTCAGGAATGCAGTACACTTCCCGGATTTTAGCCAGGTCGGTCGGAGAAAGAGTACACGAAGCAAATAAATATCAAATAATCAAAAAAATGGCTTGGGTTGATAGTGTGATGGTCCGAATGCAATCCGAACAAAAGCTGCATCCCTACGAAACTGTAATCTGTAGATCAATCTCCATCTGCAATCTCTATCTTCTCTGCAAGCTCCAACGATTTCTCCGATGTAAAAAAATAGAAAAAACCATAATTTATATTGCTTACATCAGAAAAACCTAATAGATTATTTCTACAAACAAAAATAATTAATTACAGACCAAATAATCAAATTAACAAATTTGGTGTGCACCAATCTTCCCACCATCAATAGTTCGATCTCCATCACTCTTTCAAGAATCCATAATAAAACAATTCTATTATATATCAGGATATACTATAAAAATTTTAGACCATTGGCCCACTCTAAAAACCAAATTCTTAGAGATTTCTACTAACTGCTCAAATTGGCTAGACTTGTTCTTGCTGTTAGATAGTGTATGCCCATAGCTCAAATCAGATTGGTGTACTGATACATTAATTATAAATGAGTATAAGTATATAATTGTTTCATGTTATAATTGGTGTGTTTCTGTGTAATTACCCCTTAAACTGGACACTTATGAGACTCATGTTAGTTTAGAATGTTCTCAGCCATTGGATAGACTTGGGGAGTTTATCTTGCCAAGGCTGACACTAATGTGCTGCCAAGAAGGTTGGGGCAGCCTGTCTCAACTGCCTGGGTTGGACCCGAAGCACATGTGGTGTGTGTTTGTTTGAAACACTGAACCCAGACCAATTTCTAATTATGCCCTGGACCTTGGAGACTGGTTGGAAAAATTGGAAAGTTACTCATAACTCCTAGACTCGATTATGGTACTGCACTGGGTGTCGGATTAGGTTGTCTTTGATATGCCAATCAGTGAGATCCTTTGGAGGTCAAAACCTGGGTATGGTAGGGCAGTCTAAGAATTCACTCAAGTGGGTGATCATAGTGACAGGATCAGCCCCTTTGTTGGACAAAGTGAATGATCGGGACTACACTCTCTGATGAAAACCAAAACTGCCGATAGTCGATTTTAAATTTGTTTGTGATTTGTTTTGCAAAATATATTTATATGATATATATTATGTTTTAAGGTAAAAGGTTTGCAAAAGGTCTTAATTCCTAGGACCCATCCGAGAAGAGAGTGCGACACTGCACTTTGCAGCCAGGGGAAAGGTCCTTCCTTGTCGGGCAGCGTTTGATCATTAAGGGCTGAGAGGTTACGTGTAAAAGACCATTAATGGTTGTTTTACCTGATGGGCTATATCTGTTAGACAGTTTTGTATGCCCTTAGCTTCAATCAGAATGATGTACTTTATGAGTTTATTGTAAATGAATAAAGATACATATTTGATTCATGTTCCCTTGGTATGTTTCTGTGTAATACCCTTAAACTGGACACTTAATGAGACTCGTGTTAGTTTAGAATGTTCACAGCCAGTGGGTCGGTCTGGGGAGACCTATCCTGACAAGGCTGACACTATAGCGCCACCAAGTCGGTTGGGGTGGCTTGTCTCAGCTGCTAGGGTGAGACCCTAGGCACATACAGTGTAGGATTAATTGAATCTTTGAACTGGACCAGATTTCCAGTATTGCCCTGGACCTTGGAGATTGATGGGCAAAACTGGAAAGTTACACCCGACCCCTAGACTCGATTATGATACTACACTAGGTGTCAGATTGGGCTGTCTTTGATGTACCAATCAGTGAGATCCTTAGCAGGGGTCAAAACCTGGGTATGTTGGGACAGTCTGAGAATTCATCTGAGTGGGTGATCATAGTGACAGGATCAGCCCCTTTGTCGGACAAAGGTAATGATCGGAGATGCACTCTCACTGATGGAAACCAAGACTGCCGGCAGCCGATTTCAACCGTTGAGATTTGTTTTGCAAAATATATTTTATATAAGATATAAAAGTATATATGTATGGTTTCTAAATTGTTTGCAAGAAGGTTTTAATTCCCGGGATCCATATAAGTGGAGAATGCAACACTGTTCCTTGCAGCCGAGGGAGAGGTCCTCTCTTGTCGGGCAGTGTATGATCATTATGGGCTGAGAGGTTAAGTGTAAGACCATTGAGAATAATGCCTGATGGGCTAATCTTGCATCTGCCCATAGTCCCTGGGAGTTACAAGGTGGCTTGGCCCAGGGACCACTTAGTGTAAGTGTTGGGCCCATAGAGCTCATTTGATGGGTTTCAGGGGGTACACTGTCTTCAGCAGTGCATTCGGCCAGGCCTTGTAATAAAGGCTGGGCTGAACCCATGTGGCTGATGTGTAGATCAATGCTTGGGTCCCACGCCATACATGGAAGCCCAACTGGGCAGCAATTTGGAAGTTTTTTGAGTACATAACCTTAATGGGCCTTAAGCCCATTTTGAACTGGGCTGATTTGATCAGTTATTTAAAGGGGGCGAATTCTGAAGTGGGTCAGCTAAAAGGATTGGGCTTAGACCCTATCCACTCAGAGAGTCCAAGATCTAAATAAGATTTAGATCTGGAAACCTCCTAATTAGATTAGGAGACAGCTGATCTTATCTGCAGATAAGATAAGGGTTATCCCTTATCACTAAGGGACTTCTAACCCAAATATGATTTGGATTAGCAGCTCCTAATCTGATTAGGAGCTGATCCCTTTTGAGATTATAAAAGGGGAAGGGGGCGGCAGCCTACTACACAACATCATCAACAGCATTCTTCTCTTAAAGAAAGAGAGATTGAGAGATTTCCTGCATACTGCGAATTCTCTCCTGCCGCCACCTTCCTGCCATTGCCATTCCTTCAGTTCGATCTCTAGTTCTTGGGAGCAATCAAGATTGGATCTTGATTTCAATCTTTTGTGAAAAGATTGGTTGGAGCTGTACTCAAGTCGTCCAGTTGATCCTTACGAAGGATCAAGTTCTTTTGAAGAATGTTGCTGATTCTGCTCCACCCTGCACTGCGCCATCTTCAGTGGGAGCAGATTTTGGATCCTTCCTTGGGCGTGAACACCTCCATTGGGAGATAGTATTTCTCCGTATCAGGTATAATCCTCTCCCACTCCTTTTGGTTCAGATCTGGTTCAGTTTATGGTTCAAGATTGATCCTTGAAAATATGATTTTCTAAATGGGAATACGATTCCCAGTTGAAGGGAGAGATAAAATTTTTGAAATTCGCCCCTTATTCCGCAATCTTTGGGTGTCCATAGGATGGATCTCTCATCCCTTCAGTGGTATCAGAGCCATGGTTCATATCTTGAACCAATTTGTTTCAGATCTGAACCTGCGCAAATAGGCAGAAGGTGTTCTACCCGATTTGCGCAGATATGGGTTTTGGGAAATTTATTTTTAGACTGAATGTATAGGATTTGATCAAGAATGTAATTAATAGAAATAGGATTTCTGTTATTTTTCTTGATTAAAGAAGATGGAAGAAGATGGCGGCGCTGGAGATTTGCAGATGGAGAAATCGTCTTCTGCGATTTGCAGTTTATGAAACTGCAACCCTTGTGATTAACCTCTGTTTTGCAGGTGGTGCGAACAGTCCATAATTGTTTTGTGTTTGCTAGAAATCAAAACTATTAATTTCAGATCATTCAATAATTAATTCTTGAATTGAAAATCAGTTTTGGACCATTTCGGACTAGATTGGACCAAAACTGTTTGGACCGAATCTGGGTTTCGAAAGGGGCTGTTCTCAGTCCAATTGTCTCACACTTTTGTTCCAAATCTGATGTTCAATTATAGGGATTAATTCGGCCCACCTGTAAAGCCCAGTTTTAAAGGGTTAAAACTGCAAAAGCCCATTGTTGTGAGATAAGCTGTATGGGCCGAACTGCTTTCTGCGATTCAGCCCATACACCTAGTGGACATTAATCGTTAATGACTTGGTTTTTAAATGGGCCGTTGAATGGGCTTTACAGCAATTAATTGATTGGATCAATTCCTCCTTTACATGTGATGTTTGGATGTTTGATGTGCTGCGACCATGGGCCATAAGTACTTGGCCCGTGATGACTCGTTAGTGGCTCTTGCGCACACCATGGCTGAATGCACATCATTGCCATGGTGTCCCTGAAGGTCATTGGATGACCCCTCTCTTTGCCTGGTGGGCCCCACAACCCTGAAAAGGGATGCGTACGGAACCCCTAGCCGATTAAGGCCCACCAGAAATCTGACTTTATGAAAGTCAGTGGGAGCCACTTTGGTTTGACCTAAATTAGAACTAGGCCGTAATTTTGTTCCCTCCAGCAAATATGAATGTAAGTGATAGGGAGATCCATATGATGGACTCTCTAAAGGTCTTCCGTCATTAGCACAATGATGGGTCCATCAGTAATGAGGAAACGCACCATAAAATTGGGCTATCCATTTGCTGTTGGATCTGTTAGAGTGTTTCATAAGATGATAGGGGCGTCATAGACCGATGTGGGAGGGGCTTCACCAGAAAATGGGAACTCTCTCACGGTACCTTGGCGTGACCTGAATATGATGGGTGTGCACTCACTGGACAGAAGGGTTTACCTGAAAACGGCTCTGAACCTTGTCTGACAGAGGCCAAAGGGAAACTCATTTGATGAGTGGATATGATCCGTCACACAAAGGTGGTGGGGTTATGCAGCTGAAACAGTTGGCTTCACGCACCCCATGTGATTTCCCACATTTCCAGAGACATTTCGTCGTCTCCGTCACTGAGATAGGAGGGAAATCTCAGAGATGAACAAATGGGAATGGAACATAGATTAAAAGCCATATCTATGTAGGTAAACATGAATCAAACTAAGGTTGTGGACTAATGATTTTGCTGTTTTATCAGAAAATGGCAAACGGTCAATTTGCAAAGCTTCTAGACGATAACAAGCTTAAGGGCCCAAACTATGCCGACTGGTACAGAAATCTTATGCTGGTCCTAACTTCTGAAAAGTTAGACAAGGTAGTGAAAAATCCTGCCCCAGAACGTCCGGGTGATAGGGCTTCTGAGGCCCGTAGGAGGGACTACCAAGATTGGGAGGATAAGAACTCCCTAGCCCGCTGCTTTGTCATTGCCTCATTAGACAACTCAATACAGAGGCAGTTCGATCAGATCGAACTTGCCAAGGACATATTGGACAGTCTAAGGACAATGTATGAGGAGCAGAACCGTTCTACTCGACAGAAGGTCCTGAAATTGTTCATGACCGCGCAGATGACCAAAGGGCAGAAAGTTCATGACCATTGTCTTCGGATGATGGGATACATCAACGAACTTGAAGCTCTTGGATCCGGGCTAGATCTTGGCACGCAAGTGGATGCCATCCTAAATTCTTTGCCCTCTTCCTTCAATGCGTTCACTATGAACTACAATGTGAATAAGCTGAATGTCAGCGTCCAGGAACTCAGCAATATGTTGCAGAGGGCCGAGGATTTACTCAAGAAGGATGAGCCTGTGGTTATGCTTGCTGAAGCTAACAAATCGGGCAAGAGAAAGAGAAAGGCAAAGAAGCCCTAGAAGAAGACTACCAAACCCAAGAAGCAGAAGAAGAACAAGGCATCTGATGTCTGTCACTTCTGCAAGCAGACCGGCCACTGGAAGAGGAACTGTCCTACCTACCTGGAATCTAAGAAAGGTAATATCGAAACTTGTGTCATAGAAACTAATATGTTAGTTACTTCTGTGTCCTGGTGTGTTGACTCCGGGGCTTCAACTCATGCGTGTAACTCACTGCAGGGGTTCAAAGTTAGCAGAAGGTTGAGTGAAGGTGAAGTGACACTGTTCTTGGGAACAACTGCAAGTGTTGCAGCTGCGGCAATAGGAACCGTAGAATTAGTTTTTAAAGAAGGAGTCCTTGTACTTAAAGATTGTCTTTATGTACAGAACTTGAGAAGGAATTTAATTTCTGTTTCAAAATTGTGTGCTGATGGATATACTGTTTACTTTAGTAATATGATTACTGTTAAACGGAATAATAAATTCATTGCATGCGGGGAACTAGAGAACGGTCTCTATGTTCTGCATCGTTCTTTGGAAACTAACTTAACCGAAACTACGTCGGTCAAAAATCCCAAGAAAAGGACTCGTGATACAGTAAATCCCACGTGCCTCTGGCATTACCGACTTGGCCACATCGGTGTCGACCGAATCACAAGACTGGTAAAGGATGGTCCTTTGGATTTTCTAACCGTAGAAAATCTTCCCACTTGTGAACCTTGCCTCCAAGGTAAGATGACTAAGCGGCCATTTGACGGTAAGCCTGAAAGATGTGCAGGCACACTTGACCTAATACATACTGATGTATGTGGTCCCCTGAGTGTTAGGACACGGAATCAACACGTGTACTTCATCACCTTTACAGATGATTTTTCACGATATGGTTACGTGTACCTAATGAGACATAAGTCTGAATCATTTGAAAAGTTCAAAGAGTTCAGACAGGAAGTCGAGAAACAGTTAGGGAGAGAAATTAAGGCCCTTCGATCGGATCGAGGTGGCGAGTATCTCTCTGACGAATTCAGGGACTACTTAAAGGCCAATGGGATAGTGTCACAACTAGCTCCTCCTGCTACACCTCAACTCAACGGTGTTTCAGAGAGGAGAAATAGGACCTTGTTGGACATGGTCCGGTCACTTCTCGTACACTCAGAATTACCCACATCCTTTTGGGGATACGCATTAGAGACTGCTATCTACGTGCTGAATAGGGTTCCAACCAAATCAGTTCCGAAAACTCCATATGAGCTTTGGACCGGAAGGAAGCCAAGTGTGAGACACTTGAAGATTTGGGGTTGTCCTACACACGTTAAAAGAACAAGTGCGGACAAGTTGGAATCTAAAACCAGTCGTTGCCTGTTTATAGGCTACCCAAAGGATTCGGTGGGTTATCTATTCTATGACCCAAGTGAGCAGAAAGTGTTCTGCAGTCAAAACGCCCGATTCTTAGAATCCGATTACATCCTGGACACCCATCGTCAGGAAATAGTTCTTGATGAGGAGAGCTCAGGAGCAGTGGGAGATGTCCCACAAGCTCCAGGTAATGACCAACCTAGAAGGTCCACCCGGGTATCCAGACCACCAGTCCGATATGGTTATGACCAGGATAGTTACCTGGTGGAAGCCTTGACTAGTGAAGAGGATCCCGTGACTTACGCGGAAGCTATGTTAGACATAGACTCCCAGAAGTGGGTGGAGGCCATGAGAGCCGAGATGGACTCAATGGAGACCAATGGAGTCTGGACTCTAGTGGATCCGCCCTCCGGGGTAAAAGCAATTGGTTGCAAATGGATCTACAAGAGGAAGAAGGGCCCCGATGGCAGGATTGAGACCTTTAAAGCTCGTTTGGTGGCGAAAGGGTATACTCAGAAAGAAGGCATCGACTATGAGGAAACCTTTTCACCGGTGGCCATGCTTAAATCCATTAGGATCCTGCTAGCTGTAGCAGGGTACCATGATTACAAGATTTGGCAAATGGATGTCAAAACAGCGTTCCTGAATGGAGATCTTAGTGAAGATATCTACATGCAGCAGCCGCAAGGCTTCGTTGCTGCTGGTCAGGAACACATGGTATGTAAACTTAATAGATCCATATATGGACTTAAGCAGGCTTCTAGGAGTTGGAACATCCGTTTTGATTCTGCAGTCAAAACGTTTGACTTTGAGCAGAATCCGGATGAGCCCTGTGTTTACAGGAAATCCAGTGGGGATAAGATCACCTTTTTAGTCTTGTATGTGGACGATATCCTACTCATTGGGAATGATGTAGGAATGTTGACTTCGGTCAAGGTATGGCTATCACAGCAGTTCTCCATGAATGATCTTGGAGAAGCTTCATACATACTGGGTCTTCGACTCTATAGAGATAGATCGAAGCGGATAATTGGATTATCCCAGGCTGCTTACATTGACAAAATTGTCAAAAGATACAGCATGGAAAACTCCAAGAAAGGAAACGTTCCTTTCAGGCACGGAGTCACTCTCTCCAAGAAGATGTCTCCCAAGACTTCTGAGGAGATTGAGAGCATGAGAGACGTTCCCTATGCCTCAGCTGTGGGAAGCATCATGTATGCCATGTTGTGCACTCGCCCGGACATAGCTCAGGCGATGAGTGTGGTAAGCAGATTCCAGGCAAACCCAGGACAGGAGCATTGGACAGCTGTGAAGAACATACTCAAATACCTTCGAAGGACGAAAGAGTTTTGTCTGGTATTCGATGGTAGTTCACTGCAAGTTCTAGGGTATACCGATGCCGATTTCCAGTCGGATCCAGATGATAGAAAGTCTACATCTGGGTATGTTTTCACGATAGGATCGTGTGCTGTTTAATGGAAAAGCAGCAAACAGGGGTCCACTGCAGACTCCACAACCGAGGCCGAGTACATTGCCGCAAGTGAAGCTGCCAAGGAAGCCGTGTGGATGAAGAAATTCATACACGAATTGGGAGCGATTCCATCCAGCACATCACCCATCCCGTTGTTGTGTGACAACAATGGAGCGATCGCCCAGGCTAAAGAGCCTCGGGCCCACTCGAAGTCAAAGCACATCGAGAGGAAGTACCATGTACTGCGGGAGATCGTTGGTAGAGGGGACGTCCTAATTAAAAAGGTAGCATCATCGGATAATGTGGCAGACCCATTGACTAAGCCACTGACACAGAAAGTGTTTGAGAAACACGTGGAAAGTATGGGACTCCGGCTTGTACCAGATTGGACCTAAGTGCAAGTGGGAGCTGTTAGACAGTTTTGTATGCCCTTAGCTTCAATCACTTTGATGTACTTTTGTTATTTAGTGGAAATAAATAAAGTGCATGTTTGATTCATGTTGTTTGGTTTAATTCTGTGTAAAACCCTAAAACTGGACATTTGTAGAGACTCATGTTAGTTTTAAAGGTTCACAGCCGTTGGATAAGTCTGGGGAGATGATCGGGAATGCACTCTTTCTGATGGAAACCAAACTGCCGGCAGTTGATTTCAATCGTTGGAATTTTGTTTTTGCAAAATTAATATATTTACATATATATGTACGATTTCAAAAAGTTTGCAAATGGTTTTAATTCCCGGGATCCATGTGAGAGGAGAGTGTGGCACTGTTCCTTGCAGCCGAGGGAGAGGTCCTCTCTTGTCGGGCAGTGCTTGATCATTAAGGGCTGAGAGGTTAAGTGTAAGACCATTTAGGATAATACCTGATGGGCTAATCTTGCACCTGCCCATAGTCCCTGGGTTTTTATAAGATGGCTTGGCCCAGGGACCACTTAATGTAAGTGTTGGGCCCATAGGGTTCATACGATGGACTCAAGGGGTTCATTGAGATTTTCAGTGAATTCGGCTGGGCCTTGTATTAAAGGCTGGGCCGAACCCATGTGGCTGGTGTGTAGATCAATGCTTGGGTCCCACGCCATACAAAGAAGCCCAACTGGGCAGCAGATTGGAAACTAATTAAACACTGAATACTTAATGGGCCAAAAGCCCATTTCGAGGTGGGCTGATATGATCACCCATCAATGGGGCGAATTTGAGATTGAAGTTAGCAAAAAGGATAGGGCTCTTAGCCTTATCCACTCTTAGAGACCAAATTCAAATCAGATTTGAATCTGGTAACCTCCTGATAAGATCAGGAGTAAGCTGACTCTATCTGGGAAAGGGATTAAGATTATCCCCTATCCAAATACTGATTTGGATTGGGATAACTCCTAATTAGGAGATTTCTTAATCAAGAAGAAAGGAGGAGTTTTTCGAATGAACCAGGAGGGAGAGAAATCAGATTTCGATCCAAGGGGTTTTGGTAAGCAAGAAGGGTTCCTGCGATTTGAGATTAGATCTCATACTCTCCAGAAAAGAAAACAGTTCAGCCTTTTCGTTTCTGGAAATCTCCTCCTGCCGCCGCCATCTGCATTATTGCAAGATTTGATCTTTGCAGAAAGGAAAGTCAAGAAACCAGTTCTTGACATCAGTCTTGCAAGAAAGACTGAAAGAATTCAGTGTTTAGTACATCCAGGGGATTCTTGTGAAGGATCCAGTGTGTAGGACGCACCCTGCTGGTTCTGTTCCATCCACAGCTGTGTCATCTTCAGCAGGGACAGATCTTGGAGCATTCTTTGGGCGTGAACACCAACTTTGGGAGATACTGCTTCTCCGGATCAGGTATAATCCTCCCATTTATCTTTTGGTACAGATCTGGTTTGATTAGGGTTCAAGTAGATCCTTGAATATTGTATTCTAAATTCAGGGAATATGATTCCTAGTTGGGAGAAGGTAGGAAATTTTTTGAAATTCGCCCCACCCATTCCGCAACCTTTATGGCGTCCATTAGATGGATCCTACCATTCTTTCAGTAGTAGCAAAGCAGCCCGACCAGGTATTGAAATGAGTTTGGCATCAACTGAACAGGAAGAACCTGATACTACCTCAGGATGGACACTACCCCGGGACTTAAGGGGAACCTAAGGCCGGCAATATAAGTATGGATGTACACACAAATCTCCCTGGGACGGGCTGAAGTGGCCATCTCCTAAATCCTGGGACACCTCAGTTCGTTCTCTTCAGGAATGCAGTACACTTCCCGGATTTTAGCCAGGTCGGTCGGAGAAAGAGTACACGAAGCAAATAAATATCAAATAATCAAAAAAATGGCTTGGGTTGATAGTGTGATGGTCCGAATGCAATCCGGACAAAAGCTGCATCCCTACGAAACTGTAATCTGTAGATCAATCTCCATCTGCAATCTCTATCTTCTCTGCAAGCTCCAACGATTTCTCCGATGTAAAAAAATAGAAAAAACCATAATTTATATTGCTTACATCAGAAAAACCTAATAGATTATTTCTAAAAACAAAAATAATTAATTACAGACCAAATAATCAAATTAACAAATTTAGTGTGCACCAATCTTCCCACCATCAATAGTTTGATCTCCATCACTCTTTCAAGAATCCATAATAAAACAATTCTATTATATATCAGGATATACTATAAAAATTTTAGACCATTGGCCCACTCTAAAAACCAAATTCTTAGAGATTTCTACTAACTGCTCAAATTGGCTAGACTTGTTCTTGCTGTTAGATAGTGTATGCCCATAGCTCAAATCAGATTGGTGTACTGATACATTAATTATAAATGAGTATAAGTATATAATTGTTTCATGTTATAATTGGTGTGTTTCTATGTAATTACCCCTTAAACTGGACACTTATGAGACTCATGTTAGTTTAGAATGTTCTCAGCCATTGGATAGACTTGGGGAGTTTATCTTGCCAAGGCTGACACTAATGTGCTGCCAAGAAGGTTGGGGCAGCCTGTCTCAACTGCCTGGGTTGGACCTGAAGCACATGTGGTGTGTGTTTGTTTGAAACACTGAACCCAGACCAATTTCTAATTATGCCCTGGACCTTGGAGACTGGTTGGAAAAATTGGAAAGTTACTCATAACTCCTAGACTCGATTATGGTACTGCACTGGGTGTCGGATTAGGTTGTCTTTGATATGCCAATCAGTGAGATCCTTTGGAGGTCAAAACCTGGGTATGGTAGGGCAGTCTGAGAATTCACTCAAGTGGGTGATCATAGTGACAGGATCAGCCCCTTTGTTGGACAAAGTGAATGATCGGGACTACACTCTCTGATGAAAACCAAAACTGCCGATAGTCGATTTTAAATTTGTTTGTGATTTGTTTTGCAAAATATATTTATATGATATATATTATGTTTTAAGGTAAAAGGTTTGCAAAAGGCCTTAATTCCTGGGACCCATCCGAGAAGAGAGTGCGACACTGCACTTTGCAGCCAGGGGAAAGGTCCTTCCTTGTCGGGCAGCGTTTGATCATTAAGGGCTGAGAGGTTACGTGTAAAAGACCATTAATGGTTGTTTTACCTGATGGGCTATATCTGTTAGACAGTTTTGTATGCCCTTAGCTTCAATCAGAATGATGTACTTTATGAGTTTATTGTAAATGAATAAAGATACATATTTGATTCATGTTCCCTTGGTATGTTTCTGTGTAATACCCTTAAACTGGACACTTAATGAGACTCATGTTAGTTTAGAATGTTCACAGCCAGTTGGTCGGTCTGGGGAGACCTTTCCTGACAAGGCTGACACTGTAGTGCCACCAAGTCGGTTGGGGTGGCTTGTCTCAGCTGCTAGGGTGAGACCCTAGGCACATACAGTGTAGGATTAATTGAATCTTTGAACTGGACCAGATTTCCAGTATTGCCCTGGACCTTGGAGATTGATGGGCAAAACTGGAAAGTTACACCCGACCCCTAGACTCGATTATGATACTACACTAGGTGTCAGATTGGGCTGTCTTTGATGTACCAATCAGTGATATCCTTAGCAGGGGTCAAAACCTGGGTATGTTGGGACAGTCTGAGAATTCATCTGAGTGGGTGATCATAGTGACAGGATCAGCCCCTTTGTCGGACAAAGGTAATGATCGGAGATGCACTCTCACTGATGGAAACCAAGACTGCCGGCAGCCGATTTCAACCGTTGAGATTTGTTTTGCAAAATATATTTTATATAAGATATAAAAGTATATATGTATGATTTCTAAATTGTTTGCAAGAAGGTTTTAAGTGGAGAATGCAACACTGTTCCTTGCAGCCGAGGGAGAGGTCCTCTCTTGTCGGGCAGTGTATGATCATTATGGGCTGAGAGGTTAAGTGTAAGACCATTGAGGATAATGCCTGATGGGCTAATCTTGCATCTGCCCATAGTCCCTAGGAGTTACAAGGTGGCATGGCCCAGGGACCACTTAGTGTAAGTGTTGGGCCCATAGAGCTCATTTGATGGGTTTCAGGGGGTACACTGTCTTCAGCAGTGCATTCGGCCAGGCCTTGTAACAAAGGCTGGGCTGAACCCATGTGGCTGATGTGTAGATCAATGCTTGGGTCCCACGCCATACTTAAAGGACAATCGGATAGTATCACAATTAGCTCCTCCCGCTACACCACAACTTAACGGTGTTTCAGAGAGGAGGAATAGGACCTTATTAGATATGGTCCGGTCGCTTCTCATACACTCAGAGTTACCCATATCCTTTTGGGGTTACGCATTAGAGACTGCGATTTACGTGCTGAATCGGGTTCCAACCAAATCGGTTCCGAATACTCCATATGAACTTTGCACCAGAAAGAAACCAAGTGTCAGACACTTGAAGATTTGGGGTTGTCCAGCACACGTCAAAAGAACGAGTGCAGACAAGTTGGAATCTAAGACCAGCCATTGCCTATTTGTAGACTACCCAAAAGGCTCTGTAGGTTACCTTTTCTATGACCCAAGTGAGCAGAAAGTGTTCCGCAGTCGAAATGCGCAATTCTTGGAAACCGACTATATCCTGGACACCCATCGTCAGGAAGTTGTTCTTGATGAGGAGAGCTCAGGAGCAGTGGGAGATGTCCCACAAGTTCCAGGTAGTGACCAACTTAGAAGATCCACTCGGGCATCCAGACCACTAGTCCGTTATGGTTATGACCAGGATAGTTACCTGGTGGAAACCTTGACTAGTGAGGAGGATCCCGTGACTTACGCGGAAGCTATGTTGGACATAGATTCCCAGAAGTGGGTGGAGGCCATGAGGGCAGAGATGGACTCAATAGAGACCAATGGAGTCTGGACTCTAGTAGATCCGCCCTCCGGGGTAAAGGCAATCGGTTGCAAATGGATTTACAAGAGGAAGAAGGGCCCCGATGGTAAAGTTGAGACCTTCAAGGCTCGTCTGGTGGCGAAAGGGTACACTCAGAAAGAGGGCATCGATTATGAGGAAACCTTTTCACCTGTGGCCATGCTTAAATCCATTAGGATCCTGCTAGCTGTAGCAGCATACCATGATTATGAGATTTGGCAGATGGATGTCAAAACTGCATTCCTGAATAGAGATCTTGCTGAAGATATCTATATGCAGCAGCCGCAAGGCTTCGTTGCTGTAGGTCAGGAAACCATGGTATGTAAACTTAACAGATCCATTTATGGGCTTAAGCAAGCTTCTAGAAGTTGGAACATCCGTTTTAACTCTGCTGTCAAATCGTTTGACTTCGAGCAGAATCCGGATGAACCCTGTGTCTACAGGAAGTACAGTGGGGATAAGGTTACCTTCTTGGTTCTGTATGTAGATGACATTCTACTCATTGGGAATGATGTGGGAATGTTAACTACGGTGAAAGTATGGATTTCGCAGCAATTCTCCATGAAAGACCTTGGAGAAGCCTCCTATATACTGAGACTTCGACTCTATAGAGATAGATCGAAGCAAATAATAGGATTATCCCAATCTGCTTACATTGACAAAATAGTCAAAAGAAACAACATGGAAAACTCCAAGAAAGGAAATGTTCCTTTCAGGCACGGAGTCACTCTCTCCAAGAAGATGTCTCCCAAGATGTCTGAGGAGATTGATGGCATGAAAGACGTTCCTTATGCCTCAGCCGTAGGGAGCATCATGTATGCCATGCTGTGCACTTGTCCTGACATAGCTCAGGCAGTGAGTGTAGTAAGCAGATTTCAGGCCAACCCAGGGCAGGAGCATTGGACTGCTGTGAAAAACATACTTAAGTACCTTCGAAGGACAAAAGAGTTTTGTCTAGTATTTGACGGTAGCTCACTACAGATCCAAGGGTTTACAGATACCGATTTCCAGTCAGACCCAGATGATAGAAAGTCTACATCTGGATATGTTTTCACGATAGGATCGTGTGCTGTTTGCTGGAAAAGCAGCAAACAGGGGTCCACTGCAGACTCCACGTCTGAGTCCGAGTACATTGCCGCAAGTGAGGCTGCCAAAGAAGCCGTGTGGATGAAGAAGTTCGTTCACGAGTTGGGAGTAGTTCCGTCCAGCACATCACCCATCCCATTGTTGTGTGACAACAATGGAGCCATTGCTCAGGCTAAGGAGCCACGAGCCCACTCGAAGTCGAAGCACATCGAGAGGAAGTACCACGTACTGCGGGAGATTGTTGGTAGAGGGGACGTCCTGATTCAGAAGGTAGCGTCAGCGGAAAATGTAGCAGACCCATTGACAAAGCCACTATCACAGAAAGTGTTTGAGAAACACGTGGAAAGCATGGGACTCCGGCTAGTACCTGATTGGACCTAAGTGCAAGTGGGAGCTGTTAGACAGTTTTGTATGCCCTTAGCTTCAATCAGAATGATGTACTTTATGAGTTTATTGTAAATGAATAAAGATACATATTTGATTCATGTTCCCTTGGTATGTTTCTGGGTAATACCCTTAAACTGGACACTTAATGAGACTCGTGTTAGTTTAGAATGTTCACAGCAAGTGGGTCGGTCTGGGGAGACCTATCCTGACAAGGCTGACACTGTAGTGCCACCAAGTCGGTTGGGGTGGCTTGTCTCAACTGCCGGGGTGAGACCCTAGGCACATACAGTGTAGGATTAATTGAATCTTTGAACTGGACCAGATTTCCAGTATTGCCCTGGACCTTGGAGATTGATGGGCAAAACTGGAAAGTTACACCCGACCCCTAGACTCGATTATGATACTACACTAGGTGTCGGATTGGGCTGTCTTTGATGTACCAATCAGTGAGATCCTTAGCGGGGGTCAAAACTTGGGTATGTTGGGACAGTCCGAGAATTCATCTGAGTGGGTGATCATAGTGACAGGATCAGCCCCTTTGTCGGACAAAGGTAATGATCGGAGATGCACTCTCACTGATGGAAACCAAGACTGCCGGCAGCCGATTTCAACCATTGAGATTTGTTTTGCAAAATATATTTTATATAAGATATAAAAGTATATATGTATGGTTTCTAAATTGTTTGCAAGAAGGTTTTAATTCCCGGGATCCATATAAGTGGAGAGTGCAACACTGTTCCTTGCAGCCGAGGGAGAGGTCCTCTCTTGTCGGGCAGTGTATGATCATTATGGGCTGAGAGGTTAAGTGTAAGACCATTGAGGATAATGCCTGATGGGCTAATCTTGCATCTGCCCATAGTCCCTGGGTGTTACAAGGTGGCTTGGCCCAGGGACCACTTAGTGTAAGTGTTGGGCCCATAGAGCTCATTTGATGGGTTTCAGGGGGTACACTGTCTTCAGTAGTGCATTCGGCCTGGCCTTGTAACAAAGGCTGGGCTGAACCCATGTGGCTGATGTGTAGATCAATGCTTGGGTCCCACGCCATACAAGGAAGCCCAACTGGGCAGCAATTTGGAAGTTTTTTGAGTACATAACCTTAATGGGCCTTAAGCCCATTTCGAACTGGGCTGATTTGATCAGTCATTTAAAGGGGGCGAATTCTGAAGTGGGTCAGCTAAAAGGATTGGGCTTAGACCCTATCCACTCAGAGAGTCCAAGATCTAAATAAGATTTAGATCTGGAAACCTCCTAATTAGATTAGGAGACAGCTGATCTTATCTGCAGATAAGATAATGGTTATCCCTTATCACTAAGGGACTTCTAACCCAAATATGATTTGGATTAGCAGCTCCTATTCTGATTAGGAGCTGATCCCTTTTGAGATTATAAAAGGGGAAGGGGGCGGCAGCCTACTACACAACATCATCAACAGCATTCTTCTCTTAAAGAAAGAGAGATTGAGAGATTTCCTGCATACTGCGAATTCTCTCCTGCCGCCACCTTCCTGCCATTGCCATTCCTTTAGTACGATCTCCAGTTCTTGGGAGCAATCAAGATTGGATCTTGATTTCAATCTTTTGTGAAAAGATTGGTTGGAGCTGTACTCAAGTCCTCCAGTTGATCCTTAGGAAGGATCAAGTTCTTTTGAAGAACGTTGCTGATTCTGCTCCACCCTGCACTGCGCCATCTTCAGTGGGAGCAGATTTTGGATCCTTCCTTGGGCGTGAACACCTCCATTGGGAGATAGTATTTCTCCGTATCAGGTATAATCCTCTCCCACTCCTTTTGGTTCAGATCTGGTTCAGTTTATGGTTCAAGATTGATCCTTGAAAATATGATTTTCTAAATGGGAATACGATTCCCAGTTGAAGGGAGAGATAAAATTTTTGAAATTCGCCCCTTATTCCGCAATCTTTGGGTGTCCATAGGATGGATCTCTCATCCCTTCAGTGGTATCAGAGCCATGGTTCAAATCTTGAACCAATTTGTTTCAGATCTGAACCTACGCAAATAGGCAGAAGGTGTTCTACTCGATTTGCGCAGATATGGGTTTTGGGAAATTTGTTCCCAAAATTAATAGGCGAATAATCTGAAATTAATTTTATAAATCTGATTATTATTTAGAATTGTTCTTTATGATTTTCTTGATTTATGGGCTGTTCGTACAAGAGGAGATCGAAATCTTGGTTTGCGCAGGGAACCTGCAAGATTTGCAGTTTCTTGATTTATTTATTACATTTGGTCTGTAAATATTTTTTTTATTTTCTAGACTCAATGTATAGGTATTCGATCTGTTGTAATTATTAATAGAAATAGGATTTCTATTTATTTTAATTATGGATCGAAGATGGCGGCGCAGAAAGGGAGAAATCGCAGAGAAGAAGATTTCGCAGATGGGAGAATCGCTATCTGCGATTTGCAGTTTATGAAACTGCATTCTGTGATCTAACCTCTGTTTTGCAGGATGGATTGTGCGAATAGCCCTAATTTACTGATTGTTGCTTTTCTTTTATCAGTAATTAATTTCAGATTTTTTTTTTTGAATTAAAGATTTAATTAAAAATCAAACCCTAGACCCATTCGAACCAAGATTGGTTCAAACTGTTTGGACCGAATCTAGGGTTTAATCAAGGCTGAAAGTCAGCCCTAATTTTCCCACCAATGGGCCTAAGGATTGATATTTAATTGAATGGTTAATTCGGCCCAACCTGTAAAGACCCAGTTTTAAACAGTTAAAACTGCTAAAAGCCCACTTAACCCTTAAAGCTATATGGGTTGAACCGTTCGGCCCATATACCTAGATAATGTTAATGGTTAATATTATGGATTTAAAATGGGCTTCAAATGGGCTTTACAGATAATTAATTGATTGGATCAATTTATCCCTGCATGTGTTGTATGGATGTGTGATGTGCTACGTACATGGGCCATAAGTACTTGGCCCATGCTCAATCGACAATGGCTCTTTCGCACACCATGGCTGAACGCACATCATTGCCATGGTGTCCCTTTTGGTCATTGGATGACCTCCCTCAGTGGTGGGCCCCACACCTCATCATGAGGTCTCGTGCGGAACCCTAGCTGATTTAGGCCCACCAAAATCTGGCTTTATGAAAGTCAGTGGGAGCCACTTTGGTTTGACCTAAAGATAAAACTAGGGCGTAATTATTTGTTCCCTCCAGATAATATGAGTGCATGTGATAGGGAGATTCATATGATGAACTCTCTAAAGGCCTTCCATCATTAGCACGAGGATGGGTCCTTCAGTAATGAGGAAACACACCAGAAAATGGGCTATCCATTTGCTGTTGGGCTTGTCTAAGTGTTTCATAAGATGATAGGGGCGTCATAGACCGATGTGGGAGGGGCTTCACCAGAAAATGGGAACTCTCTCATGGTACCTTGGTGTTCACGAATATGATGGGTAAGCACTCACTGGACAGAAAGGTTTACCTGAAAACGGCTCTGAACCTTGTCTGACAGAGGCTAAAGGGAAAACTCATATGATGAGTGGATATGATCCTTCACAGAAAGGTGGTGGGGTTATGCAGCTGAAACGGTTGGCCTCATGCACCCTATGTGATTTCCCACATTTCCAGAGACAACCCGTAGTCTCCGTCACTGAGAAAGGAGGGAAATCTCAGAGATGAATAAATGGAAATGGATCGTAGATTAAAATCCATATCTATGAAATGAACATGAATCAAATTAGGTCATGGACTGATGTTTGCTTTTTTATAAGAAAATGGCAAACGGATCATTTGCAAAGCTACTTGATGACAACAAGTTGAAGGGCCCAAACTATGCTGACTGGTATAGGAACCTTATGCTGGTCCTTGCTTCTGAAAAACTTGACAAAGTGGCAAAGAATCCTGCCCCGGAGCGTCCGGGAGATAGGGCTTCTGAGGCCCGTAGGAGAGACTATCCAGAATGGGAGGAGAAAAACTCCCTTGCCCGGTGTTACATCATTGCCTCTTTGGACAATCCGATACAGAGGCAGTTCGATCAGATCGAACTTGCCAAAGACATATTGGACAGTCTCAGGACAATGTATGAAGAGCAGAATCGTTCTACTCGACAAAAGGTCTTGAAACAGTTCATGACCACACAAATGTCCAAGGGTCAACAAGTTCACGACCATTGTCTTCGGATGATGGGATACATCAACGAACTGGAGGCTCTTGGATCCGGGCTGCACCTTGCAACCCAGATAGATGCTATCCTTAACTCTTTGCCTCCTTCCTTTAATCCGTTCATCATGAACTATAACATGAACAAGCTGAATGTCAGCTTACAAGAGCTCAGCAATATGTTGCAAAGAGCTAAAGAACTGATTAAAAAGGATGAGCCTGTAGCCATGCTTGTTGAAGCTGGCAAGATAGGTAAGAGAAAGAGGAAGGCAAAGAAGCCTCAGAAGAAAGCAACTAAAAGCAAGAAGCAGAAGAAAGACAAAGCATCGGATGCCTGTCACTTCTGCAAGAAGACCGGCCACTGGAAAAGGAATTGTCCTGCCTACCTGGAATCCAAGAAAGGTAACTTCGAAACTTGTGTTATAGAAACCAATTTATTGGTAGCTTCTGCGTCCTGGTCTATTGACTCCGGGGCTTCAACTCATGCGTGTAACTCACTGCAGGGGTTCAAGGTAAGCAGAAGGCTGAGTGAAGGAGAAGTCACACTCTACTTGGGGACTACTGCAACTGTTGCAGCCGCGGCCATAGGAACCGTGGAACTATATTTTAGAGAAGGAATAATTGTACTTAAAGATTGTTTTTATGTACAAAATTTAAGAAGAAATTTGATTTCTGTCTCAAAACTGTGTGCAGATGGTTATTCTGTCTTCTTTAGTAATACGATTACTATTAAAAGAAATAACAGATTCATCGCATACGGGGAACTGGAGAACGGTCTCTATGTTCTACATCCTTCTCTAGAAACTAACATAACCGAAACTACGTCGGTTGAAAACCCCAAGAAGAGAGCCCGTGATACAGTTAATCCCACGTGTCTGTGGCATTACCGACTTCGCCACATCGGTGTTGACCGAATCACAAGGTTGGTAAAGGATGGTCCTTTGGATTTTCTAGCTGTAGAAGATCTTCCCACCTGTGAGCCTTGCCTACAAGGCAAGATGACGAAACGGCCATTTGACGGTAAGCCTGAAAGATGTACAGGCACACTTGACCTAATACATACTGATGTATGTGGTCCCCTGAGTGTTAGGACATGAAATCAACACGTGTATTTCATCACCTTCACAGATGATTTTTCACGATATGGTTACGTGTACCTAATGAGACACAAGTCTGAATCCTTTGAAAAGTTCAAAGAGTTTAGACAAGAGGTCGAGAAACAGTTAGGGAGAGAAATTAAAGCCCTTCGATCCGATCGAGGTGGCGAATATCTCTCTGACGAATTCAGGGACTACTTAAAGGACAATCGGATAGTATCACAATTAGCTCCTCCCGCTACACCACAACTTAACGGTGTTTCAGAGAGGAGGAATAGGACCTTATTAGATATGGTCCGGTCGCTTCTCATACACTCAGAGTTACCCACATCCTTTTGGGGTTACGCATTAGAGACTGTGATTTACGTGCTGAATCGGGTTCCAACCAAATCGGTTCCGAATACTCCATATGAACTTTGCACCGGAAAGAAACCAAGTGTCAGACACTTGAAGATTTGGGGTTGTCCAGCACACGTCAAAAGAACGAGTGCAGACAAGTTGGAATCTAAGACCAGCCGTTGCCTATTTGTAGACTACCCAAAAGGCTCTGTAGGTTACCTTTTCTATGACCCAAGTGAGCAGAAAGTGTTCCGCAGTCGAAATGTGCAATTCTTGGAAACCGACTATATCCTGGACACCCATCATCAGGAAGTTGTTCTTGATGAGGAGAGCTCAGGAGCAGTGGGAGATGTCCCACAAGTTCCAGGTAGTGACCAACTTAGAAGATCCACTCGGGCATCCAGACCACTAGTCCGTTATGGTTATGACCAGGATAGTTACCTGGTGGAAACCTTGACTAGTGAGGAGGATCCCGTGACTTACGCGGAAGCTATGTTGGACATAGATTCCCAGAAGTGGGTGGAGGCCATGAGGGCAGAGATGGACTCAATAGAGACCAATGGAGTCTGGACTCTAGTAGATCCGCCCTCCGGGGTAAAGGCAATCGGTTGCAAATGGATTTACAAGAGGAAGAAGGGCCCCGATGGTAAAGTTGAGACCTTCAAGGCTCGTCTGGTGGCGAAAGGGTACACTCAGAAAGAGGGCATCGATTATGAGGAAACCTTTTCACCTGTGGCCATGCTTAAATCCATTAGGATCCTGCTAGCTGTAGCAGCATACCATGATTATGAGATTTGGCAGATGGATGTCAAAACTGCATTCCTGAATGGAGATCTTGCTGAAGATATCTATATGCAGCAGCCGCAAGGCTTCGTTGCTGTAGGTCAGGAAACCATGGTATGTAAACTTAACAGATCCATTTATGGGCTTAAGCAAGCTTCTAGAAGTTGGAACATCCGTTTTAACTCTGCTGTCAAATCGTTTGACTTCGAGCAGAATCCGGATGAACCCTGTGTCTACAGGAAGTACAGTGGGGATAAGGTTACCTTCTTGGTTCTGTATGTAGATGACATTCTACTCATTGGGAATGATGTGGGAATGTTAACTACGGTGAAAGTATGGATTTCGCAGCAATTCTCCATGAAAGACCTTGGAGAAGCCTCCTATATACTGAGACTTCGACTCTATAGAGATAGATCGAAGCAAATAATAGGATTATCCCAATCTGCTTACATTGACAAAATAGTCAAAAGATACAACATGGAAAACTCCAAGAAAGGAAATGTTCCTTTCAGGCACGGAGTCACTCTCTCCAAGAAGATGTCTCCCAAGACGTCTGAGGAGATTGATGGCATGAAAGACGTTCCTTATGCCTCAGCCGTAGGGAGCATCATGTATGCCATGCTGTGCACTTGTCCTGACATAGCTCAGGCAGTGAGTGTAGTAAGCAGATTTCAGGCCAACCCAGGGCAGGAGCATTGGACTGCTGTGAAAAACATACTTAAGTACCTTCGAAGGACAAAAGAGTTTTGTCTAGTATTTGACGGTAGCTCACTACAGATCCAAGGGTTTACAGATGCCGATTTCCAGTCAGACCCAGATGATAGAAAGTCTACATCTGGATATGTTTTCACGATAGGATCGTGTGCTGTTTGCTGGAAAAGCAGCAAACAGGGGTCCACTGCAGACTCCACGTCCGAGGCCGAGTACATTGCCGCAAGTGAGGCTGCCAAAGAAGCCGTGTGGATGAAGAAGTTCGTTCACGAGTTGGGAGTAGTTCCGTCCAGCACATCACCCATCCCATTGTTGTGTGACAACAATGGAGCCATTGCTCAGGCTAAGGAGCCACGAGCCCACTCGAAGTCGAAGCACATCGAGAGGAAGTACCACGTACTGCGGGAGATTGTTGGTAGAGGGGACGTCCTGATTCAGAAGGTAGCGTCAGCGGAAAATGTAGCAGACCCATTGACAAAGCCACTATCACAGAAAGTGTTTGAGAAACACGTGGAAAGCATGGGACTCCGGCTAGTACCTGATTGGACCTAAGTGCAAGTGGGAGCTGTTAGACAGTTTTGTATGCCCTTAGCTTCAATCAGAATGATGTACTTTATGAGTTTATTGTAAATGAATAAAGATACATATTTGATTCATGTTCCCTTGGTATGTTTCTGGGTAATACCCTTAAACTGGACACTTAATGAGACTCGTGTTAGTTTAGAATGTTCACAGCAAGTGGGTCGGTCTGGGGAGACCTATCCTGACAAGGCTGACACTGTAGTGCCACCAAGTCGGTTGGGGTGGCTTGTCTCAACTGCCGGGGTGAGACCCTAGGCACATACAGTGTAGGATTAATTGAATCTTTGAACTGGACCAGATTTCCAGTATTGCCCTGGACCTTGGAGATTGATGGGCAAAACTGGAAAGTTACACCCGACCCCTAGACTCGATTATGATACTACACTAGGTGTCGGATTGGGCTGTCTTTGATGTACCAATCAGTGAGATCCTTAGCGGGGGTCAAAACCTGGGTATGTTGGGACAGTCCGAGAATTCATCTGAGTGGGTGATCATAGTGACAGGATCAGCCCCTTTGTCGGACAAAGGTAATGATCGGAGATGCACTCTCACTGATGGAAACCAAGACTGCCGGCAGCCGATTTCAACCATTGAGATTTGTTTTGCAAAATATATTTTATATAAGATATAAAAGTATATATGTATGGTTTCTAAATTGTTTGCAAGAAGGTTTTAATTCCCGGGATCCATATAAGTGGAGAGTGCAACACTGTTCCTTGCAGCCGAGGGAGAGGTCCTCTCTTGTCGGGCAGTGTATGATCATTATGGGCTGAGAGGTTAAGTGTAAGACCATTGAGGATAATGCCTGATGGGCTAATCTTGCATCTGCCCATAGTCCCTGGGTGTTACAAGGTGGCTTGGCCCAGGGACCACTTAGTGTAAGTGTTGGGCCCATAGAGCTCATTTGATGGGTTTCAGGGGGTACACTGTCTTCAGTAGTGCATTCGGCCTGGCCTTGTAACAAAGGCTGGGCTGAACCCATGTGGCTGATGTGTAGATCAATGCTTGGGTCCCACGCCATACAAGGAAGCCCAACTGGGCAGCAATTTGGAAGTTTTTTGAGTACATAACCTTAATGGGCCTTAAGCCCATTTCGAACTGGGCTGATTTGATCAGTCATTTAAAGGGGGCGAATTCTGAAGTGGGTCAGCTAAAAGGATTGGGCTTAGACCCTATCCACTCAGAGAGTCCAAGATCTAAATAAGATTTAGATCTGGAAACCTCCTAATTAGATTAGGAGACAGCTGATCTTATCTGCAGATAAGATAAGGGTTATCCCTTATCACTAAGGGACTTCTAACCCAAATATGATTTGGATTAGCAGCTCCTAATCTGATTAGGAGCTGATCCCTTTTGAGATTATAAAAGGGGAAGGGGGCGGCAGCCTACTACACAACATCATCAACAGCATTCTTCTCTTAAAGAAAGAGAGATTGAGAGATTTTTTGCATACTGCGAATTCTCTCCTGCCGCCACCTTCCTGCCATTGCCATTCCTTCAGTACGATCTCCAGTTCTTGGGAGCAATCAAGATTGGATCTTGATTTCAATCTTTTGTGAAAAGATTGGTTGGAGCTGTACTCAAGTCCTCCAGTTGATCCTTATGAAGGATCAAGTTCTTTTGAAGAACGTTGCTGATTCTGCTCCACCCTGCACTGCGCCATCTTCAGTGGGAGCAGATTTTGGATCCTTCCTTGGGCGTGAACACCTCCATTGGGAGATAGTATTTCTCCGTATCAGGTATAATCCTCTCCCACTCCTTTTGGTTCAGATCTGGTTCAGTTTATGGTTCAAGATTGATCCTTGAAAATATGATTTTTCTAAATGGGAATACGATTCCCAGTTGAAGGGAGAGATAAAATTTTTGAAATTCGCCCCTTATTCCGCAATCTTTGGGCGTCCATAGGATGGATCTCTCATCCCTTCAATATCTCACTTAAGTCTGTTGTCCTTGGGCCTTCATAGGATGGTTGGACTCACTGATCATTTACTATAAATGTTGGGCCCATTAAGAGCCCATATTGATGGACTCAGGGGTTCACACTGCTTGACAGTGAATTCGGCCAAGCCTTTTCACAGAGGTTGGGACGAACCCATGTAGGCTTATGTGAGGTCATTGTTGGGGTCCAACGCTAAATAAAGTGAACCTAAATGGGCCAACAACAAACCAAGGATGTAAGCCACTTGCTTATTAGGCCTAAAGGCCATGATTAATTGGATTAATTAGGGTGTCACATGATAGCTTAAGCAGTCATTTTATATGGGTGAATATGGGTTTGGATATGGGTCTGGATCAGCCATTAGGATAAGAGGATAAGTTTTATCCACTTAGCGAGTTCAAATCCAAATAAATATTTGGATTAGGAATCTCCGAAAAAAAGAGGAGATCGAATCTGCTCCAGTTTACTCTACTCTTAATTCTCTCTCTCTCTGTTCTTTATGCCTCAGAAACCCTAATTCGACCTCCCCTTCTTGGACTGATCTTGATCAGTTCCACCTCTGATTTTTGGAAGAGAAATATAGAGAAAATTCATGCTCACCTTCCTTGTACGATCCAAAGTGTTGGATTGTAGTTTTGTTGAAAATTGTGTTGCTGAATCGGCTTCAATTCAAGCTGTGCCATCTTCAAGAGAAGTTGGTTTTGGGATTCAGTTTGAGTGTGAACTATCACTTTGGGAGCTACATTTGTGGAATCTGTATCAGGTATACTTCTCCATTCTTTTTGGTTTCAGATTTAGTCTGGTTTCGGTGCAAGAACGATCCTTGAGAAATGCAGCTTTTTAAAACTGGGAATACGATTCCCTAAAGGTTGCAAGAAAATTTTTGAAATTTTGCCCAACCATCGAGCATGGTTTGGCCATCCATATGATGGATTCCACCTTCCTTCACTTGCCAATTTGAGTTTTGGTTAAAATCCAGTTTGGTTCATTCCAAGGGATGAACCTGGCTCCGATACCACTGTTGGAAGGGTTAGGATTCATCGTATGGATGGCCGAACCATGCTAGATGGCTGGGCAAAATTTCAAAAAATTTACTAATCCTTTTGGGAATCGAACTCCCTATGTTTTGAAAAATTGCACTTTTCAGAATTGGTCTTGCACTAAATCAAACTATATTTGAAACCAATCAAAGAGGAAGATTTATACCTGATATGGATACCACAAATGCAGATCCTAAGGTGGCACAGTGTGTAGGTGAAGTTGATTCAATAACACAATTTTCAGCAAAATTGCAACCCAACTACTTGGATCAAACTGGGGAAGGTGAGCTTGAAGTTCCTCTAAATTTTTCTTGCAAAAATGAGAAGAAAACTGATCTCCATCTGTCCTTGAAAGCCTAGGTCGTGACAGGGTTTCATGGAAGACAAAAGAGAAGAAGAGAGAATAAGAAATAGTGGTATTCTTGTCTGGTTCACCCTCTTCTTCTTTTATCTCTTTATGGAGCACTTCTCCAAATCAAATTAGGAGATTATCCAAATCTAATTTGGATGTGGACTCTAATAAGAGATAAGCCTTATCCTCTTAAGAGGATAGGTGCTCCATACCATTTCCTAACATAGATTCGACTTAGAGCACATGACAACTTAATTTGTCATGTGACAACTTAAGATAAAGACCATTAGGTAATCAACCCTGTAATGGTCTCTTACACTTAACCTCTCAATCCATAATGGTCACAACACTACCCAATAGGGAAGGACCACTCCCCTGGCTGCAAGGTATAGTGCCACCTCTCCTTGACAGATCCATTGCCGGTAGTTTAGATTTCCATCAGAGAGAGTGTAAGCCCAATCTTTCGCTTTGTCCGACAAGGGGGCCGATCTTAACATTATGATCACCCACTCAGATGAATTCTCAAACTGCCCCAACATATCCAGGTTTTGACTCTCAATGGATCTGATTGATTGGCATATCAAAGACAACCCAATCCAACACCAAGTGCAGTACCATAATCAAGTTTAGGGGATATATGTAACTCGACAGTTTTGCCCATCAATCTCCAAGGTCCAGGGAATAACTAGAAAATGGTACTGGTTCAATTTTTCATCTAAACACACACTACATGTGCTATGGGTCTAACCCTAGCATTCGAGACAAGCTGCCCCAATTTCTTTGGAAGCATATCAGTCTCAAAAGATATATATATAGGGTTGCCAATTTTCCCCATTTGCCCAATCCCCGTGGTGATCCACCTCAAATGGGGCAGGGATGGGGATGATTTTCCCCTATGGGGACGGGGATGGGGAATTTTCATCCCCATTAGTGGGGACGAGGATCCACACTAATATTATGTATATATGTATGCATACGTTGTATATGTATATATGTACACATGCATCTATATATTAATATTTTTAAAAATATGGTTGAATCGTTTCTAATAAGATTGTAAATTTTATTTTTTTAAATAAAACTAAAAACAAAAACAAAATGGTTAACATTATAAAAAATCACCGGGAATGGGTATCCCCATGGGGATGGGGTTCCCCATTGGGACGGGGATGGGAAATTTCATGAGGAAGGGGATGGGGAGAGGCTCCCCATCCCTGCCCCACCCTGTTGCCATTCATATATTTATATATATATATATATATATATATATATATACTAGTAATTAAGCACATGTAGTGCATGTAAGATTTGAATCTGATGTGAACAAATTTGAAAATAACACCGTACGTAAAAAAAAACAAAGGAAATCATGGGAACCTCAGATTGACAAATTAAACCCCTGAAAATTTTTTGAAAAAGCATGTTAATTAGCTAGATTGAATTGTCTCAGATATCCACCCTTGCGTATCAATTAAGGAGCAGTTACAAGACCTTTGTTCATCCATAAATCTCAAGAGACACCATTCCTAAGATCTAGGATTGCTGCTATAAAGTTTAGTCAAGCCTACATCCAATACATAAATTTCTTAACTAGCTTTGGTACATTTTCATTCTTAGCTTGTTAGTTAATTTTCGCATTACTCTCCTTCTAAATTTAATGATTTAGTTTGATTTCCAATTGATTGATGATATTGAGATTTAGGGTAAATTAATACCTAATTCCCAATAACTTCACTATCACAAACAAATGGTCGATTCGCATATATCCCTTATCTCCCCACTGAGTGCCCCACGGATACTTAATTCCCGGTAACATCATATACAAACTAGTAGATGATGAAGACTCCACACACAAATGGTCGAGAGTGATAACAACAATCATATATATATCAAATACGTACACCTTATATAGGTAAACATTCAGTAGTAGTATATATAATTTAAGTTACACGATCAATGACAAATAGTTAACACTTAATACTTGAGTAATACGGAACATTCAATACAACAAACCCACTCAACGACATCGTTATAACATATTCCTAGAGCAACTTCTTTGTAATTTATATATATAAACTCCGAGCGATATCAATTATCACCATGCATGCATGTATTTATTAGCTAGTATAGCTGATAGATGTTTAATTAGGCGGTAGGATAAGAGGCTTTCATGGCAATGCCACAAAGGCCACCATTTGAGGCAGCAACATCTCGTTGGATTCGCATATATCCCTTATCACCCCACTGAGTGCCCCACGAATTCTTGAGTAGCCAGTACTTCATGCCCTCTTCACTTGTACCATAACCAACCACTGTAACAGCATGGTTTAAATCAGTTCCACATTCCCCTGTAAAAACACCAGTTGAGTAGAAGAGGAAGTCGTTGGAACTAGCGTCTACGGCGACAGAAACTGGTTGCATTGCTACTGCCTTCAATAACTCATTCTCATCATTTGATGGGACGTCCACATATCCACTGATACTTGCTGCATGGGATGCTGATTTCTCTGTGTCGCACATTCCCTGCACTCCTCTGTAAGGGTAGTTTTCTTCGCTGTTAATGCCTCCAGTTTGTTGGATATATTGGAATGCAGTATCCATAAAACCACCGTCACAGCCATTATTTTCAGTGTTGCAGTCTACCAGCTGTTGCTCAGATAGAGAAATTTGTTGGCCTTTCTTGATTTACACGTATATAAACACTCGTATACATGTAATTGATAAGTGATCGATGAGGGGTGATCTAACCGTTCGGTCACGAAGAGCCATGTGGCTAGCCCAAACCATTTAATGACATGTCAGCGCCATATGGAGGCAGGTCGCACCCACCAAGTCTGCCCAAGCCGACCAGCTCGACCTACGTCTCGACTGATGGAAGACCAGCAAGTCACTCCACAGCAGAGTGGAGCACATCACCTCGGGAGAATGAGTTGGTGACTTTGGATGACAACTTGACCTCCCTGACCAGGGTAGACAAAGACTTGAGTAGTCGGCCCACCTCTTGGTTACCAATAAACATGACACATTATCCTTATGCGATTAGTATGCCTATCGGTTCCGAAACAAATGGCGGCATGTCATCCATGCCTTCTCAAGGTACTCGTCATTCATTGCATTTTATTTCTCTAGCTCTCAGAATCTCCCTTCGCTTTCTTGCTCACTAAACTCGGCTAACATAAGCATCGGAGTGCCTAGCTGAAGTCGAAACCCCCAGGTACTCTGATATCTTTCTTCCTGCATATCGGTCTGTCAACCTCAACACCACTCGTTTGAGTTGTCCTCCAGTAGGGCAGTTAGGTGATAAGATCACCATTAATTGACACCATTTGTGGGAACCTAAACAAAAAATCCAGTTCAACCTCTCACCACATTATTCATAAACTCAGCATGTCATTCCCAAAAAACAACCAAAACAAAGGAACCTCCATTGGGGGGCAAACGTAGGTAGTCGAACCCTCGTTGGTTCCTGATAACTCTATATTTTGATGCCTTAAGGAGCATCATTTTAGTGTTACTTGGGCCTTAGAATAGTCAAAATTTTCCATTTTCCCAGTTAAATTCAATATTGTGACCTTTGAGGGTCCCTATGCAAATCCTGTAAAAACTGTGAAATTTATATAGTTTTCTACAGATTTTGGAAAGCTGGTGAGAATTCCAGCTGAGAGAGGGGGTGTTTCTAAAATTTCTCCTAAACTATATCCCCCACTATCCCCCGCTTTCTCCAAAATTATCTATAATTCCTATTTATCTTCTAAATTATCTCTAATTTAGTAGAGAGTTTCTCTCCTAAATTATCTCTAATTCCTATTTATCCTCTCCCCTACTTTTTATCTATATCTCTCTAAAGAAAGATTGGATTAAAAAATTTAATAATTATTTAAATATTCTAACAAAATTAAATAATAACTTTAAAATATGTATTAAAAACACAAAAAAGTAACTTTATATTTTTACAAAATATATCACGAAATTATGTTCTAAAAATTTAAATTATGTTTTTCCGAATTATAAATTTAAATGTTTTTCAAATATTTAATAATATGTAATAATATGTTCTAAAAAAATCTTTAAAGTAGAAAAATAATTAAAACCTAATATTGAAATTAATAATAATTTAATATTTTTACATAATATTATAAGTAACTAATTTCACATATTTGAAGTAATAATTCGAGAAAATAACTTTCAAAAAATTAATATTTATTAATAATAATTTTAAACTATTAATCTGTATTTATTATATAATTATATATACTAAAATTAATATTTATTGTACTTCGGTAATTATTTATTATTTTTATGATAAATTATAAATATATAAATTATCTGTAATTCCTATTTATCCTCTCCCCCACTTTTCTTCTATATCTAAAGAAAGTTTGGATTAACAAATTTAAGAATTATCTAAATAGTCTAACAAAATTATATAATAACTTTAAATATTTATTAAAAGCACAAAAAAAATAATATTATATTATTACAAAATATATAACGAAATTATGTACTAACAATTTAAATTCTGTTTTCTTTGGATCATCAATTTAAATGTTTATTCAAATAATAAAAATTTAACGTTAAAATATAAAATCTTATTTTAATATTTTAAGAAATAAACATCCTAAATAGCATAATATTATAAATATATAAATAATTATATAACAAAATATGTAGTAATATGTAATAGCCTTAAATAAATAAAATTCAAATAAAAGAAATTTTAAATATTTTACATACTGTTTAAATATTTAAATAACTAAATATATAACAGAACTATATTTTAAATAGTTAAAATAACGAAAATTTGTAATAATTTTAAAAATTTTCTTACAAGTAGAAAATAACTATAACATAATATTGAAATTAATAATAATTTAATATATTGAAAAATTAATAATGAAATTATGTATTAATAGTATGAATTATAATTTTATGGATTATTAAATCAAGTATATAACAAAAAATTTTAAAAATTTTACATATTACTTAAATATTTAAATAATTAAATATTTAACATAACTAGATTTGAATAGTTAAAATAACAATATTATGTAATAAATTTAAAAATTTCTTAAATGAAGAAAAATAATTATAACATAATATTGAAATTAACAATAATTTAATATCATGCAAAATTAATAATGAAATTATGTAATTATAGTATAAATTATAATTTTATGGATTACTAAATTCAATAAATCATGAATATTTTAAAATTTAAATATTTTACATACTATTTAAGTAATTAAAATACTAAATATTTTAAATAACAAAATTTAACATAACTAGATTTTAAATTAGTTAAAATAAATAAGTTATGTAGTAACTTTAAAAAACTTTGAAAAGTAGAAAAATAATTATATCATAACATTGAAATTAAAATTAACTTAGTATTTTTTAAAATTAATAATGAAATAAATTTAGTAATAATTTAATATTTTTATATAATATTGTAAATAACTAATTTCACTTATATCAATTAAGATTTCTAGAAAATAACTTTCATAAAAGTTAATATTTATTAATAACCATTTTAAACCCTTAATATATATATTTATAATACAATTATATATATTAATATTAATATCTATTGTATTTCAGTAATTATTTATTGTTTTTTGATTAATCTATTTTCAATAATTATGCATAAGTTTATTTTTGTTTTGTTATTTAATAGAAAACTTTCAATAGTTATTGGAGATTGAACTACTACTATTGAAATTTTTAAATTTTGTTTATTGTACTTATTGTATTTATTATATTTTTGTTATAACTTATTGATTAATATTTATTAGAGATTAAACTGTTATTTGATATTATACTATTTATTGACTAATTTAATATATTTTTAGTATGTATTGTATTTTTGTAATTATTGTATTTTTCATTATCAATATATTTTCAATTATTGTACATTTTTTCTATAAATCTTTAATAATTATTGGAGATTAAAATATTTTTATTTATGAGAGATGAGACTATTAATTTAGCTAAAATTATGAACATTCATGAGTTGGTTCACTTCGGTTGTAGGCTGTTTAGCCAACTAAATTGTCTAGGTTAGGATGGGGAGTTGGTTAGATAAAACTAACTGATCATTTGTGAAAACCGACCAACTCAAATGTATTTTGGTTGATTTTTTGGTTTTGTTAGTTGGTTCAAAATATTTAAGCTTAAAAGTTAAATTTAAATTTTAAAAATTATGGTGAAATTGTGAAAAATATATTTGATAATTAAATTTATGATATAAATCATTTTAGACTAAGAAATATGGGAAATTTCCCACTTTTCCATATTAAAAATTATATTTAAAATGTAAAATATTAAGATATATCAATTGTTATGCCATCTGATTTTGGCCGATTTACAAAGGGCCAAAGCGATAACAATATTAAGAAAATGCAGAAAGTAGTAGACAATTGCAGAGAATGTAGAAAATTGCAGAAAGTTTCAGAAAATAGCAAAACATAGAAGAAAATGCTGAAAATTACAAAAAATAACAGAGAATTGTAGAAAATGCAGGAAAATAGCAGAAAATGCAGGAAAATAGCAGAAAATATCAGGAAATAACAGAAAATGCAGAAAAAACAAAAAAATGCAGAAAAATACCACAAAATTGCAGAAAATTTCAGAAATTACAGAAACTTACAAAAAATGCAGAAAATACCAAAAAATTGTAGAACATTGCAGAAAAATAGCATAAATTGCAGTAAATACCAGTAAATTGCAGAAATGCAGGAAATACAAGAAAATTGCAGAAAAATAGCAGAAAAAACTAGGAAGTTGCAGAAAGTAGCAGAAAATTTGAGAAATAAAAGAAAGTTACAGAAAATACAAGAAATTAGCAGAAAATGCAGAAAATTACCAAAAAATTGCAGAAAAATGCATGAAAAATAAAGAAAATTGCAGACAAATAGCAAAAAATACCAGGAAATTGCAAACAATTCAGAAAATACCAGAAAATAGCATACAATTGCATACAAATTGCAAAAAATACCAGGAAATTGCAGAAAATTACAGAAAATACCAGAAAATTCAGAAAATACCAAAAATAGCAAAAATTTGCAAAAAATGCAAAAAATACCAGAAAATTACAGAAAATGCAGAAAACACCATAAAATTGTAGACAAATAGCAGAAAATAGCAGAGAATACCAGAATATTGAAAAAATTATGTATACAAATAGCAGAAAATGCCAAAAATACCAGAAAATGCAGAAAATTGTAGAAAATGCAAAAAAGTAGAAATTATAAAAAAAGTGTATAACTTTTGCAGAAAAAAATCCGAAAAAACGTATAACTTCTGACATTTTGATCAAAATCTTGAAAAAAAACATGCAAACATACAATTTAGGTGTATGACAAAGAGAACAAAATACATATGTCATATTGTAAGTGTATGAGAAATAAGAGAAATAATACAAAAATAACATTCATTATGTTTAGCCATGAGCAAATTTAAGTACATACTTTGACCATGCCTATAGATGCTATATATTAGAGTATGACATGGAACAATACTTTGTTCATGCCTACAAAAGTTTGTTGCTAATTCAAGGATGCTCCTCTAGATGGAATAATAATTTGTTGCTTCAAGGAAATTGAAACATATGCTTAATCATTTTAGCTAAATATCACATGCATTTCTAGGCATACAAAATTCCAGTTTCTACCAAGAGATTACTGATTTCAGTTTTCGTTCTGTAAATACTGAGATGGTCATCAGATCCTACATTCCCGATATCTTTAGCACCAAGTTCAGAAAAGCTTTGCCTTATTATGATCAGAAACCTTGAACATTTATATATTTGCTACTAAATCCAAGTAAGCAATGTGGAACAGGGACACAAAGACAAGTTTTAGACAAAAAATATCCATTTTTGTCAACCAACTTACTTATTTTTCCATTTTACAAAAGCAAGTAATTAACTTGTTCCTTAATTATAAACAAAATAAATAAAATATTATGGCTTGTGCATGGTTTACCCCACTTTGTAATTTTCCTTCATTATGAATCAAGGCCAACTTGTACCACACAAGCAGGAAGCTGAATCAGGAAACTATGGGTTGGTCTAGTAGATCGGTGAAAATGTTCATTTCGTTAAATAATACTTTCTGAATTAGTGACAATATACTAGCAGAAACTCATGCCTTGCTATTTGTAACAGAAGAAAAAAAAGAAGGAAAGTAATAGACCTTATTTAATTGAAAAGAACATAGAGATTTTGAGGAAATATTTGAAATGTTGATTTTAGAAGCTAGATTGGGCATGATCAAGTCTTATCATGTCTGTGTTGGGTTAAAGTTATAAACCATAAGTATCAGAGAAGTTAAAAAGCTGAAGTTGTTGAAGTGTGGCATTTCTGGTGTATAATGCTAATGTTATTTTAATCAAAAGAGTGAGCTTGGAAGATTAGATACATTGTGAATTGTGATTAAGGGTCATTGATGACAACTAGGGACTTTTCATAGCTACTTAGACACAAGACCTCTAACATAGTTTGGGGGCATATAACTTTCCATGTGTTCCAACCTGGGGTAAGCTACTTAGGTGTCCCACCCTCCTAGAATGGAGAGTGATAGGTTCAAAAATCAGCTAACTAGAATATGATTCCAAATGAATGTTTCTAGTATCAAATATTTAATTTGGATGACACAGAGAAGTTCTATCATTATTCTTTAAAGTTCTGAAGATAATTCTTTATAAATGAAGTCATATTTAAACTCAAACAGTTTGCTGAAACTTTGTTGTTCTATCCAATATTCTTTATTCATTGGAGACCATCCCATGGTGTTGATTGAAAACTTCTTTACCAAACCATATTATAATGAATAGAGCGGCAGATTTGAGGCTATAAATTATAACAATACAATTGTTATGATCTTGGACTTGTGCAGCATAGTAGAAGATGTGACATCCATTGCTCCAATTTAATTAACAATCAGTCAATGTCGTGGACCTTAATTTAAATTTACAGAACTGATGTGGGGTTCAGTGCTAGATATTAGATAAGATTGTCAAAAAATAGTGACCATGTTCAATGGGCATGGGCAAATGGTAGCCTTAGAATCTAAGTTTAGACAAGTCATCGTCAATCTTCAACAAAATAAAAGAAATGAACTTATCAAGAATGGACGCTCACGTCAACCCAACTTAATTAAAACCATCACCTCTAGACGAGATATAACGAGAAGACAAGCGGCCTTAGATATTTGATAAAAGAACAAACTGAAGACATACTTGCTGGGTTGATTTGCATTAGTCTATACTGTAAATCTGTGGTGTTTAATAAATGAAGCTCCATTACAAGCAACAAGTTAAGGGAGACATTCATTGATCCAGTCCAGCAGCCTTGTAGTCATTTTGTTCTTTTCTCTGTTTTATCTTTTTCTTCCAACAGTCATCCAACACAAAGAGATCCCCATGAGCCCATGACTCAACTTGCCATGAATCATCCCACCTAACCAATGGGGATCTTTCTATGTCCACTAGAGAGTAAATATATGTTTTGGGCACTTTTGGCACAAAATATATGCAACAGGGACAAGTTTCAGACATGTTTCATGTTCAACTTTTTAATTGAACAATATGACTATGGGAGGCAGATAATCAATGAAGGTTGAGCAATGTCAAAAGATTTACCTATCCAAAAATCTGATGTACACGCGACTTGAGATTTGAGAACTCTGAGAAACAATGGCATTGAGGCTAAGAGGACAAACTTGTTTCAATGGTAGAGAGGACAATCTGCTTCAATGGTGGAGAACTTGCTTCAATGGTGAAACAAATAACAGAAAATGGATTGAAACCCTAACACCTTTCGATCTTGCACTTGATCTAATGACTAGTGGAACAAAGAGCAAAGCTCTGAAACTTAAATAATGGATTAATCTTCAATGGTGGAAGTTCATTCGACTGAGAACTAAGAAAAACCTAGAGATCTTTGTTCAACAGTTCAACTCTTGCTGCAACTCTCTCTCGACCCTCTCCTCTTACGGTCTTACCCTCTCTCGACCCTCTCCTTACCCAAGTAACCCTAACCCCTTTTGACCCAATGGGTACCCTCGACCCAACCCACTCTGACCCTCTTTTTCCTTGACCCTAATGGGTCACTTGACCCATATAACCCACTATTGAAATGGGTGGGTTGGGTGGGTCAAAAGCGTCAGGGTCAACATTGTCACCCCTAATTTCTTTATTTTGAATTAAGAGATGTTTGGATGTAATTCACGGAGGGTAGAGAGTGGATAGGAAAAGTGAGTAGGAAATCTGGGCTGAAACCGGTTGGCCGTGTCTCAACTCTCGATTGTATGGGATGGAATTAATTAAGTTGATAAGGGAGGTGTCTCCAAGTACCTTGTGGTTGTGGACATCTTAGAAAGACATAAGACATGATTAAAGAACGTAAGTCAATGGTAGGCTTTTAGAAAAGAATTAAGTCCATGAGCAAAAGGCTGGCGTCTATCTCAAGAGAAGACTAAGAGTAGGAAAAGTGAGTAGGAAATTGGGAGGTGATGAGGGGTAATTTGGTCCACCAAATGATATTATGAAATGTGGCTTTCAAGTGATATCTCAGTAGTAAGTAAGCAGATCACCTCGGCAGGTTGGCTGGTAGCACCTAGCGGGGCCGACCTAAAATACCTCATTTTGGCCGATTTGAAGGACCTCCGAACAAGGGGCTACTTACTTCGTAGATCGGTCGAGCAAAGAAAGGTACTATTGGCAACCTACAGAGCATGCTCACAGACTTGTCACACAAATCCGTTGCTAGACCGAGTTCTCCAGATATTAATCAATCGACCATTGGGCCGGATTACTTACATTACACGCATCAGAGCCAATTGGATGGACCTAAACCCTCTGCACAGATTACGTAATCGACATAATTACTCTCCCGACATAACGGAAACAGCTCTGCGAGAACCTGAGACCCATTACTAGAAGGTCTCTGAGCACTCACGCCTATATAAAGGTCTCATTTCTACAGAAGAGGTATGCACGGTTATAAGCTCTCGCACTCTCTAATCTCTTAAGAACTTCTAAGAACTCTTCGTTGACTTAAGCATCGGAGTGCCCACCCCGAGTAAAAACAACCCGAGCACTCTAACTCTCGCCTTTTGTAGAATGATACAGCTTGGCCACTGAATGTGAGCATCCGATTCGGCATCCAAGTCATCTACCACGTGAGAGCCGCTTGCTCGCATACCATCAATTGGCGCCGTCTGTGACAGTACATGGAAAAAAGCTAAGTTCTCATTTTTAAGCATCTTACACTAATATCCATCTCTTCATCAAGCAACCAGCCCTCCAACAACAACAATAATCAAATCACTAAGGGACACGAGCAGCTCGGAATGATCCCATAAGTACCTTTAGTGACTATCGGAAATGTGCCTTTTACCCCACCAGGCGTCCCACCCACTCTAGACCCAACCAAGACACCATATCATGTGAATGCGCCTCCTCCTGCGGATGAGCCCTCCGTGGCTCCCACTGGAGCCGACACGCGCTAGTTCTATGACCTGGTGTAATGTATCTACGGAATGAGCAATCAGATGAGAGCCTGTGAGGACAAGTTTGCCACCCTAATAGGGGCAACAATAGACACAACAACTGCAGATTCAACAACAACAACATTAGAATTGTTAGACAGTTTTGTATGCCCTTAGCTTCCATCAGAATGATATACTTTATGAGTTTATTGTAAATGAATAAAAGTGCATATTTGATTCATGTTCCCTTGGTATGTTTCTGTGTAATACCCTTAAACTGGACTATTAATGAGACTCGTGTTGGTTTAGAATGTTCATAGCCAGTGGGTCGGTCTGGGGAGACCTATCCTGACAAGGCTGACACTGTGGTGCCACCAAGTCGGTTGGGGTGGCCTGTCTCAGTTGCCAGGGTGAGACCCTAGGCACATACAGTGTAGGATTAATTGAATCTATGAACTGGATCAGATTTCCAGTATTGCCCTGGACCTTGGAGATTGATGGGCAAAACTGGAAAGTTACACCCGACCCCTAGACTCTTTTATGATACTGCACTTGGTGTCGAATTGGGCTGTCTTTGATATACCAATTAGTGAGATCCTTAGCGGGGGTCAAAACCTAAGTATGTTGGGACAGTCTGTGAATTCATCTGAGTGGGTGATCATAGTGACAGGATCAGCCCATTTGTCGGACAAAGGTAATGATCGGGGATGCACTCTCACTGATGGAAACCAAGACTACTGGCAGCCGATTTCAACCGTTGAGATTTGTTTTGCAAAGTATATTTTATATGAGATATAAAAGTATATATATATATATATATATTATGGTTTCTCAAATGTTTGCAAAAGGGTTTTAATTCCCAGGATCCATATAAGTGGAGAGTGCAACACTGTTCCTTGCAGCCGAGGGAGAGGTCCTCTCTTGTCGGGCAGTGTGTGATCATTATGGGCTGAGAGGTTAAGTGTAAGACCATTGAGGATAATACCTGATGGGCTAATCTTGCATCTGCCCACAGTCCCTGGGTGTTACAAGGTGGCTTGGCCCAGGGACCACTTAGGGTAAGTGTTGGGCCCATAGAGCCCATTTGATGGGTTTCAAGGGGTGCACTGTCTTTAATAGTGTATTCGGCCAGGCCTTGTAACAAAGGATGGGCCGAAACCATGTGGCTGATGAGTAGATCAATGCTTGGGTCCCACGCCATACAAGGAAGCCCAGCTAGGTAGCAATTAGGAAGGTTAAGTGAGCACATAAGCTTAATGGGCCTAAAGCCCATTTTGAACTGGGCTATTTAATTAGTTAATTAAAGGGGCAAATTCTGAGATAGAGTAGTAGATAGGATAGGGTCTTAATCCTATCCACTCAGAGAATTCAGATCTGAATATGATTCAGATCTAGAAACCTCCTAATGAGATTAGGAGAAAGCTAATCTAAATCTGTAGATAAGATAAGGGTGAAGGGATGAGAGATCCATCCTATAGAAAATCATATTTTCAAGGATCAATCTTGAACCATAAACTGAACCAGATCTGAACCAAAAAGGAGTGGGAAGGATTATACCTGATACGGAGAAGTAATATCTCCCAACGAAGGTGTTCATGCCCAAAGAAGGATCCAAAGACTGTTCCCACTGAAGATGGCGCAGTGCAGGTGGAGCAGAATCAGTAGTGTTCTTCTCCAAGAACTCTGTCCTTCGCAAGAATCAGCAAGATGGTACATGAGCACAGCTTCCTTTCAATCCATTCTCAAAGGACTGGTGTCAAGATCCAATCTTGACTTCTCCCCCAGGTGGAGATCGAACTGGCAAACAGGGCGGCAAGAACAGGGAGGCGGCAAAAGAGTATTTGCAGGGAGCAGAATTCTCTCTTCTTGATTTCAGCACTAAAGAAAACCTGATGATCTGTGTGTATATTCTTTAGGCTGCCGCCCCCTTCTTCTTTTATAATCTTAAAGGGATCAGCTCCTAATCAGATTAGGAGTTGCTAATCCAAATCATATTTGGGTTAGAAGTCCCTTTAAGTGATAAGGGATAATCCTTATCTTATCTGGAGATCAGATCAGCCATCTCCTAATCTGATTAGGAGGTTTCTAGATCTATATCTTATTTAGATCTTGGACTCTCTAAGTGGATAGGGTCTAAGCCCAATTCTATTAGCTGATCCACTTCAGATTTCGCCCCTTTATTAACTAAATAAACAGCCCAGTTCGAAATGGGCTTTAGGCCCATTAAGCTTATGTGCTCACTTAACCCTCTTAACTGCTGCCCAGTTGGGCTTCCTTGTATGGCATGGGACCCAAGCATTGATCTACACATCAGCCACATGGGTTCGGCCCAGCCTTTGTTACAAGGTCTGGCCGAATACACTGTTAAAGACAGTGCACCCCCTAAAACCCATCAAATGGGCTCTATGGGCCCAACACTTACCCTAAGTAGTCCCTGGGCCAAGCCACCTTGTAACACCCAGGGACTGTGGGCAGATGCAAGATTAGCCATCAGGTATTATCCTCAATGGTCTTACACTTAACCTCTCAGCCCATAATGATCATACACTGCCCGACAAGAGAGGACCTCTCCCTCGGCTGCAAGGAACAGTGTTGCACTCTACACTCATATGGATCCCGGGAATTAAAACCTTTTGCAAACATTTTAGAAACCATATATATACTTTTATATCTTATATAAAATATATTTTGCAAAACAAATCTCAACGGTTGAAATCGGCTGCCGGTAGTCTTGGTTTCCATCAGTGAGAGTGCATCCCCGATCATTACCTTTGTCCGACAAAGGGGCTGATCCTGTCACTATGATCACCCACTCAGATGAATTCTCAAACTGTCCCAACATACCCAGGTTTCGACCCCCGCTAAGGATCTCACTGATTGGTACATCAAAGATAGCCCAATCCGACACCTAGTGCAGTATCATAATCAAGTCTAGGGGTCGGGTGTAACTTTCCAGTTTTGCCCATCAATCTCCAAGGTCTAGGGCAATACTGGAAATCTGGTCCAGTTCAAAGATTCAATTAATCCTACACTGTATGTGCCTAGGGTCTCACCCTGGCAGCTGAGACAGGCCACCCCAACCGACTTGGTGGCACCACAGTGTCAGCCTTGTCAGGATAGGTCTCCCCAGACCAACCCACTGGCTGTGAACATTCTAAACTAACACGAGTCTCATTAAGTGTCCAGTTTAAGGGTATTACACAGAAACATACCAAGGGAACATGAATCAAATATGTATCTTTATTCATTTACAATAAACTCATAAAGTACATCATTCTGATTGAAGCTAAGGGCATACAAAACTGTCTAACAGCTCCCACTTGCACTTAGGTCCAATCAGGTACTAGCCGGAGTCCCATGCTTTCCACGCGTTTCTCAAACACTTTCTATGATAGTGGCTTTGTCAATGGGTCTACTACATTTTTCGCTGACGCTACCTTCTAAATCAGGACGTCCCCTCTTCCAACAATCTCCCGTAGTACGTGGTACTTCCTCTCGATGTGCTTCGAGTTCGAGTGGGCTCGTGGCTCCTTAGCCTGAGCAATGGCTCCATTGTTGTCACACAACAATGGGATGGGTGATGTGCTGGACGGAACAACTCCCAACTCGTGAACGAACTTCTTCATCCACAAAGCTTCTTTGGCAGCCTCACTTGCGGCAATGTATTCGGCTTCGGTCGTGGAGTCTGCAGTTGACCCCTGTTTGCTGCTTTTCCAGCAAACAACACACGATCCCATCGTGAAAACATATCCAGATGTAGACTTTCTATCATCTAGGTCTAACTGGAAATCGGCATCTGTATACCCTTGGATCTGTAGTGAGCTACCGTCGAACACCAGACAAAACACTTTTGTCCTTCGGAGTTACTTAAGTATGTTTTTCACAGCAGTCCAATGCTCCTGCCCTGGGTTGGCCTGAAATCTGCTTACTACACTCACTGCCTGAGCAATGTCAGGACGAGTGCACAGCATGGCATACATGATGCTCCCTACGGTAGAGGCATAGGGAACGTCTTTCATGCCATCAATCTCCTCAGAAGTCTTGGGAGACATCTTCTTGGAGAGAGTGACTCCGTGCTTGAAAGGAACATTTCCTTTCTTGGAGTTTTCCATGCTGTATCTTTTGACTATTTTGTCAACGTAAGCAGATTGGGATAATCCTATTATCCGCTTTGATCTATCTCTATAGAGTCGAAGACCCAGTATATAGGAGGCTTCTCCAAGATCTTTCATGGAGAATTGCTGCGAAAGCCATACTTTCACTGTAGTTAACATTCCTACATCATTCCCAATGAGTAGAATGTAATCTACATACAGAACCAAGAAGGTAACCTTATCCCCACTGTACTTCCTGTAGACACAGGGTTCATCCGGATTCTGCTCGAAGTCAAACAATTTAACAGTAGAGTTAAAACGGATGTTCCAACTTCTAGAAGCTTGTTTAAGCCCATAAATGGATCTGTTAAGTTTACATACCATGTTTTCCTAATCTGCAGCAATGAAGCCTTTCGGCTGCTGTGTATAGATATCTTCAGTAAGATCACCATTCAGGAATGCAGTTTTGACATCCATCTGCCAAATCTCATAATCATGATATGCTGCTACAGCTAGCAGGATCCTAATGGATTTAAGCATGGCCACAGGCGAAAAGGTTTCCTCATAATCGATGCCCTCTTTTTGAGTGTACCCTTTCGCCACCAGACGAGCCTTGAAGGTCTCAACTTTACCATCGGGGCCCTTCTTCCTCTTGTAAATCCATTTGCAACCGATTGCCTTTACCCCGGAGGGCGGATCTACTAGAGTCCAGACTCCATTGGTCTCCATTGAGTCCATCTCTGCCCTCATGGCCTCCACCCACTTCTGGGAATCTATGTCCAACATAGATTCCGCGTAAGTCACGGGATCCTCCTCACTAGTCAAGGTTTCCACCAGGTAACTGTCCTGGTCATAACCATAACAGACTGGTGGCCTGGATGCCCGAGTGGATCTTCTAAGTTGGTCACTACCTGGAACTTGTGGGACATCTCCCACTGCTCCTGAGCTCTCCTCATCAAGAACAACTTCCTGACGATGGGTGTCCAGGATATAGTCGGTTTCCAAGAATTGCGCATTTCGACTGCAGAACACTTTCTGCTCACTTGGGTCATAGAAAAGGTAACCTACAGAGCCTTTTGGGTAGCCTACAAATAGCCAACGACTGGTCTTAAATTCCAACTTGTCTGCACTCATTCTTTTAATGTGTGCTGGACAACCCCAAATCTTCAAGTGTCTGACACTTGGTTTCTTTCCGGTCCAAAGTTCATATGGAGTATTCGGAACCGATTTGGTTGGAACCTGATTCAGCTCGTAAATCGCAGTCTCTAATGCGGAACCCCAAAAGGATGTGGGTAACTCTGAGTGTATGAGAAGCGACCGGACCATATCTAATAAGGTTCTATTCCTCCTCTCTGAAACACCGTTAAGTTGTGGTGTAGCAGGAGGAGCTAATTGTGATACTATCCCATTGGCCTTTAAGTTGTCTCTGAATTCGTCAGAGAGATATTCGCCACCTCGATCGGATCGAAGGGCTTTAATTTCTCTCCCTAACTGTTTCTCGACCTCTTGTCTAAACTCTTTGAACTTTTCAAAGGATTCAGACTTGTGTCTCATTAGGTACACGTAACCATATCGTGAAAAATCATCTGTGAAGGTGATGAAATACACATGTTGATTTCGTGTCCTAACACTCAGGGGACCACATACATCAGCATGTATTAGGTCAAGTGTGCCTGTACATCTTTCAGGCTTACCGTTAAATGGCCATTTCGTCATCTTGCCTTGTAGGCAAGGCTCACAGGTGGGAAGATCTTCTACAGCTAGAAAATCTAACGGACCATCCTTTACCAACCTTGTGATTCGGTCAACACCGATGTGGCCAAGTCGGTAATGCCACAGACACGTGGGATTAACTGTATCACGGGCTCTCTTCTTGGGGTTTTCAACCGACGTAGTTTCGGTTATGTTAGTTTCTAGAGAAGGATGTAGAACATAGAGACCGTTCTCCAGTTCCCTGTATGCGATGAATCTGTTATTTCTTTTAATAGTAATCGTATTACTAAAGAAGACAGAATAACCATCTGCACACAGTTTTGAGACAGAAATCAAATTTCTTCTTAAATTTTGTATATAAAGACAATCTTTCAATACAATCTTTTCTTCTCTAAAATTTAATTCCACGGTTCCTATGGCCGCGGCTGCAACAGTTGTAGTAGTCCCCAAGTAGAGTGTGACTTCTCCTTCACTCAGCCTTCTGCTTACCTTGAACCCCTGCAGTGAGTTACACGCATGAGTTGAAGCCCCGGAGTCAATACACCAGGATGCAGAAGCTACCAACAAATTAGTTTTTATAACACAAGTTTCGAAATTACCTTTCTTGGAATCCAGGTAGGCAGGACAATTCCTTTTCCAGTGGCCGGTCTTCTTGCAAAAATGACAGGCATCTGATGCCTTGTCCTTCCTCTGTTTCTTGGGTTTGGCAACCTTTTTCTGGGGCTTTCTCTTCGCCTTCCTTTTCTTGCCCGATTTGCCAGTTTCTACAAGCATGGCAATGGGCTCATCCTTTTTAATCCATTCTTCGGCCCACTACAACATATTGCTGAGTTCCTGCAAGCTGACGTTCAGCTTGTTCATGTTGTAGTTCATGATGAATGGATTAAAGGATGGAGGCAGAGAGTTGAGAATAGCATCGATCTGAGTTACCAAATCCAGCCCGGATCCAAGAGCCTCTAGTTCGTTGATATAGCCCATCATCCAAAGACAATGGTCGTGAACTTGTTGGCCCTTGGACATCTACGCGGTCATGAACTGTTTCATGACCTTCTACCGAGTAGAATGATTCTGCTCTTCGTACATTGTCCTAAGACTGTCCAATACGTCTTTAGCAAGTTCGATCTGATCGAACTGCCTCTGAATTGGATTGTCCAAGGAGGCAATGATATAGCAGCGGGCAAGGGAGTTTTTCTCCTCCCATTCTTGGTATTCTCTTCTTCGGGCCTCAAAAGCCCTATCCCCTGGACGATCCGGGGCAGGATTCTTGGCTACCTTGTCCAATTTCTCAGAGGTTAAGACCAACATAAGGTTCCTGTACCAGTCAGCATAGTTTGGGCCTTTCAACTTGTTGTCATCAAGTAGCTTTGCAAATGATCCGTTTGCCATTTTCTGATAAAAAAGCAAACATCAGTCCACAACCTAATTCGATTCATGTTCATTTCATAGATACGGATTTTAATCTACGATCCATTTCCATTTATTCTTCTTTGAGATTTCCCTCCTTTCTCAGTGACAGAGACTACGGGTTGTCTCTGGAAATGTGGGAAATCACATAGGGTGCATGAAGCCAACTGTTTCAGCTGCATAACCCCACCACCTTTCTGTGAAGGATCATATCCACTCATCATATGAGTTTTCCCTTTGGCCTCTGTCAGACAAGGGTCAGAGCCGTTTTCAGGTAAACCTTTCTGTCCAGTGAGTGCATACCCATCATATTCGTGAACGCCAAGGTACCGTGAGAGAGTTCCCATTTTCTGGTGAAGCCCCTCCCACATCGGTCTATGACGCCCCTATCATCTTATGAAACACTTAGACAAGCCCAACAGCAAATGGATAGCCCATTTTCTGGTGCGTTTCCTCATTACTGAAGGACCCATCCTCGTGCTAATGATGGAAGGCCTTTAGAGAGTTCATCACATGAATCTCCCTATCACATGCACTCATATCATTTGGAGGGAACAGATAATTACGCCCTAGTTCTAACTTTAGGTCAAACCAAAGTGTCTCCCACTGACTTTCATAAAGCCAGATTTTGGTGGGCCTAAATCGGCTAGGGTTCCGCACGAGATCTCATGATGAGGTGTGGGGTCCACCACTGAGAGAGGTCATCCAATGACCAAAAGAGACACCATGGCAATGATGTGCATTTAGCCATGGTGTGCGAAAGAGCCACTATCGATTGAGCATGGGCCAAGTACTTATGGCCCATGTACGTAGCACATCACACATCCATACATCACATGCAGGGATAAATTGATCCAATCAATTAATTATCTGTAAAGCCCATTTGAAGCCCATTTTAAATCCATAATATTAACCATTAACATTATCTAGGTATATGGGCCGAATGGATCAACCCATATAGCTTTTAAGGGTTAGGTGGGCTTTTAGCAGTTTTAATTGTTTAAAACTAGGGCTTTACAGGTTGGGCCGAATTAACCATTTAATTAAATATCAATCCTTAGGCCCATTAGTGGGAAAATTAGGGCTGACTTTCAGCCTTGATTAAACCCTAGATTCGCTCCAAACAGTTTGAACCAATCTTGGTTCGAATGGGTCTAGGGTTTGATGTTTAATTAAATCTTTAATTCAAGAAAATAATCTGAAATTAGTTATTGATAAAAGAAAAACAACAATCAGTAAATCAGGGCTGTTTGCACAATCCATCCTGCAAAACAGAGGTTAGATCACAGAATGCAGTTTCACAAACTGCAAATCGCAGATAGCGATTCTCCCATCTGTGAAATCTTCTTCTCTATGAAATCTCCCTTTCTACGCCGCCATCTTCGATCCAATATAGAAATCCTATTTCTATTAATAATTACATCAGACCGAATACCTATACAATGACTCTAGAAAAATAAAAAAAAATATTTACAGACCAAATGTAATAAATAAATCAAGAAACTGCAAATCTTGCAGGTTCCCTGCGCAGACCAAGATTTCAATCTCCTCTTGTACGAACAGCCCATAAATCAAGAAAATCATAAAGAACAATTCTAAATAATAATCAGATTTATATAATATTAATTTCAGATTATTCACCCATTAATTTTGGGAATAAATTTCCCAAAACCCATATCTGCGCAAATTGGGTAGAACACCTTCTGCCCATCCTATGGATCTGATACCACTGAAGGGATGAGAGATCCATCCTATGGATCTCCGGCTAGTACCTGATTGGACCTAAGTGCAAGTGAGAGCTGTTAGACAGTTTTGTATGCCCTTAGCTTCAATCAGAATGATGTACATTATGAGTTTATTTTAAATGAATAAAAGTGCATATTTGATTCATGTTCCCTTGGTATGTTTCTATGTAATACCCTTAAACTGGACACTTAATGAGACTTGTGTTGGTTTAGAATGTTCACAGCCAGTGGGTCGGTCTGGGGAGACCTATCCTGACAAGGCTGACACTATGGTGCCACCAACTCGGTTGGGGTGGCCTGTCTCAGCTGTCAGGGTGAGACCCTAGGCACATACAGTGTAGGATTAATTGAATCTATGAACTGGACCAGATTTCCAGTATTGCCTTGGACCTTGGAGATTGATGGGCAAAACTGGAAAGTTACACCCGACCCCTATACTCTTTTATGATACTGCACTAGGTGTCGGATTGAGCTGTCTTTGATATACCAATCAGTGAGATCCTTAGCGGGGGTCAAAACCTAGGTATGTTGGGACAGTCTGAGAATTCATCTAAGTGGGTGATCATAGTGACAGGATCAGCCCCTTTGTCGGACAAAGGTAATGATCGGGGATGCACTATCACTGATGGAAACCAAGACTGCCGGCAGCCGATTTCAACCGTTGAGATTTTTTTTGCAAAGTATATTTTATATGAGATATAAAAGTATATATATATATTATGGTTTCTCAAATGTTTGCAAAAGGGTTTTAATTCCCGGGATCCATATAAGTGGAGAGTGCAACATTGTTCTTTGCAGCCGAGGGAGAGGTCCTCTCTTTTCGGGCAGTGTGTGATCATTATGGGCTGAGAGGTTAAGTGTAAGACCATTGAGGATAATACCTGATGGGCAAATCTTGCATCTGCCCACAATCCCTGGGTGTTACAAGGTGGCTTGGCCCGGGGACTACTTAGGGTAAGTGTTGGGCCCATAGAGCTCATTCGATGGGTTTCAAGGGGTGCACTGTCTTTAGTAGTGTATTCGGCCAGGCCTTGTAACAAAGGCTGGGCTGAACCCATGTGGCTGATGTGTAGATCAATGCTTGGGTCCCATGCCATACAAGGAAGCCCAACTGGACAACAGTTAGGAAGGTTAAGTGAGCACATAAGCTTAATGGGCCTAAAGCCCATTTCAAACTAGGCTATTTAATTAGTTAATTAAAGGGGCGAATTCTGAGATAGAGTAGCAGATAGGATAGGGTCTTAATCCTATCCACTCAGAGAGTTCAGATCTGAATATGATTCAGATCTAGAAACCTCCTAATGAGATTATGAGAAAGCTAATTTAAATCTGCAAATAAGATAAGGGATTATCCCTATCACCTAAAGAAAAGTCTTATCCAAATATGATTTGGATAATCTGCTCCTAATTGGATTAGGAGCTGATCTTTTTGGTTAATAAAAGGAAGGAGGGGGCGGTAGCCTTTTGAAGACAGATCATCAGATTTTCTTTAGTGCTGAAATCAAGAAGAGAGAATTCTGCACCCTGCGAATACTCTCTTGCCGCCTCCCTGTTCTTGCCGCCCTGTTTGATCTCCAGTTGTGGGAGAAGTCAAGATTGGATCTTGACATCAGTTCTTGGAGAAGAACACTACTGATTCTGCTCCATCCTGCACTGCGCCATCTTCAATGCAAGCAGTTTTTGGATCCTTCCTTGGGCGTGAACACCTCCGTTGGGAGATACTACTTCTCCGTATCAGGTATAATTCTCCCCTACTCCTTTTGGTTCAGATCTGATTCTGTTTAAGGTTCAAGAATGATCCTCGAAAATATGATTTTCTAAATAGGGAATGCGATTCCCAGTTGAAGGGAGAGAAAAATTTTTGAAATTCGCCCCTTCTTCCGCAATCTTTGGGCGTCCATGGGATGGATCTCTCATCCCTTCAAGAACCAGCGAGAACCGGGTGTCTAACCGGTTGGGTTCCCAGATAGATTCCCAACAAAGTCTCCAATCGAGTTCCTGACATCTGATTGGGTTTCTAGTCAGATTTCCACAACATCTGCTTGGGTTCCCAGTCAGATTCCCAACCAGGTCTGTGACCGGGTTCCTAACCAAAACCTTAACCGACCCCTTGTAGAGAACTGGGTGCTTGACCAAAATCAGTATCAGCTCCCAATAGAAAGTTGAGCTACTACTCCCGTAGGGACTGAAGCCGCCAGTTCCTCCAAAGGATCCAAAAGAAGGCATCATAGACGTAGGAATGGAAACAGGGTAGGGATTACATTACCCATCCCCGACCTCGACCCCCAAATCATCTCCCATCCCCATCGGGGAAAGGAATTCTCCTCCATCCTTGACCCTGATAGGGATGAATTCCCTGTCAAAGACCCAAATCCTCGATTACACAAAGACTGAGACTGAGACAAAGCGACAGACAGAGAGAGAGAGAGTGAGAGAGAGAGAGTGGGGACCTTTGCAAGTTGCGATCGACGACGATAGATGAAGGGAGATTGAAGAACTAGGGTTTTAGCTTTTAGTTCTTTCTTTTTCGAGTCTTTCTTTGTCCTATGACCTCTATCATGTGGTAGTCGACGATCAAAGATGTCTGATGTCCGACGAGTGATGACAATTGGCGACAATAGACAAAGAAAGAAGAAGAACTAGGGTTCTTTGAGACTCTTTCTTTGTCCTCTCACCTCTGTCTATCGAGTGGTAGTCAAGACTCAAGAAGTCTCGAGAGTTTTTTAGAATAGTTTTTGTCTTTTAAGTTTTAATTTTTAATTTTTTACTTTTTATGTTTTTGAGTTTTTATAATTTATTAATCAAATAAATGAATAAAATATATATATATATGATTTGGGGTTGGGAGGGGCAGGGATAGCTTCGTCGGGTTGGGGAGCTCGGGTACTCGTCAAGGACGAGAAAAATTGCCACCCTATGCAGATGCACTCACCGCACCTCATAGAAAAGTCATCTCACTCTATCTGTGAGCGTGATGGACAAGAAATAAGAAAGCAAAGCAACCAGCCAAGCAGACACCTTATCTGGGTGGCCTATATCTTGCACCTCACCACTAGACCCTGAGATACTTATGGCCCCACGACCAAAGAACTTCAGGGCACCCAACCCTGAATCCTACAACGGAATGATAGACTCGATAGACCAAGCTAATAATTTCCAAGCCCTAATGCAACTACACGGGGCCAACGATGCAAGCCTATTTATTGCCTTCCCCAAAACCCTCTAGGATACAGCTCGGCTATGGTACTCAGGATTGGTCCCCAACTCCATAAGAAGTTGGGATTAGCTCGCCAATCTATTTACCACTCACTTCACCACCAATAAAAGGCACCCTAAGTCTGCGACCTACCTATTAAATAGCATTTAGAGACCTAATGAGACACTCTGTGAATACATTAGGAGGTTCAACTTGGAGCATCTCCAAATCCCTAACATTGACATGGTTGTACAACTCATCGTGGCAACTAACGGTGTCTGTCACCCCGACCTATGCTAGGAAATTGAATTGAAGCCTCCAACTTCTATGGAGAAATTCCTCACTGAATCATCCTTGGGCCGACCTCAGCTAGGTCCAAACCACGATAGTACTACACCTCCTGGGGGAGGAGCACACCTCTCCCCATCTGAAGAGCTACATGAGGATCGTAAAGGCAGTTGTGCATAGAGACGTTGATGTTCGGGATGAATTGACGTATGTCAAAAGGGTATGGACCAGCAGGACGTTCTTCTTGGCCCACCTGAAAAAGAGACGCAACAGGATCCATATAGATCTGATCAGTGCTCATAGGGTCGCAGCCTCCCTCAAGGTTGATGACATTCGAAGCAAATGTCGATGACCTCGCCTCAGCACTGGCCTTTGTTCTGCAAAATTTATGTACCGATAATGGTAGTGCTTTAACTATTCATCAGTTCATTGAGGAAATACATTTATGCTTTACTTGTAGGGTCTATCTTCGGCCAAGTTGAAAGAATCTATGAGCTCCGCATTGTCCTTGTATATGTTGAAACGCTTCCCCTTCTCTACATTGTCATTGTCCTGGTATATATATACAACTCCATAGCAAGTCATCCATTGTTCAAACTTCTCCAACATAGATGCATGTTGGAGAGTACGAGCACTAGCTTGAGAAGCAAAAGCTCCTAAATTGATCATTAGAGAGGCCATGCAGATGAGTTGTCATGCCATTGTCTGAAATGACATATGTACAGAGCTGCATGTGCAATTCCTTTGGTGACTATCCTTTATACAGAGCAGCATGTGCAATTCCCCACGTAGCATACAACTATGTTCCTTGTCGTGTAGTGGTGTTTGACTTGACATTTTTAATTAAGAAATTTAGTGGTGTGAGAGTGGTAATAATACATTCAATATTTGGGAGGCTGTGCTTAATTTTATCTTGCACTCAAAAGGACGCAATGCCACAACCTTTATCATTTTTTGTTGGATCATATCTATCTATCTATCTATATATATACATGGGTTGGTCGTGTCTCGATTATGGTGTATAAATAAGTTGATAAGGAGCGGCCTCATTGGATGATGGATGATCCCACACAGAAGTCCCATTAATAAAGTGCAAAATGAGACTTAATGTTTTGTTTTCTTAGCTTTTGCACTCAATTACCGCCCACTGCTGCATATATAATTTTGGTTCTACCTTATCTTAGTTAAAGTTTAAGAGAATAATGTTCTTCAAAGAATAGGTCGAATTTCACTATGATGAATAACTGTACATGGCTGAATCTTTATACAAAATAATAAAGAATAAATTACAATCAATTACAATAATAGAAACAGAGCAATAAGAAAAGGTCTTCAGTAGGAAACCCTAGGGCTGGCCGACCTAGGGTTGGTCGACCTAGGGTTGGACAGCTTCTCAATATGCCCCCTCAAGCAAAAGTGGGTTGGAAGCACTTGAAGCTTAGACCTAAGCCATTCAAACCGTTGAGAAGGAAGTGGCTTAGTGAAAATATCGGCAAGTTGATCTTGTGTGGAAAGGAACCGCACGATTATACACTTCTTAACGATAAGATCCCAAAGGAAATGGAAATTAACATCAATATGTTTAGTACGGGCACGGAAAATGGGAAAAGCTACAAGATACGTGGCCCCAATATTATCACAGTAGAGAACCGATGGAGATCTAAGTTTGACCCCATGCCAGAGAGAAGAGAATTGAGCCACAAGAATTCAGTGGTGGCATTGGCTAGACCTTGGAATTCAGCCATAGTGCTAGAGTGAGCAATAGTCAGCTACTTCTTGGCACTCTGCGAGATCAAATGAGAACCAAGAAAGATACCATGGTCTCTAGTAGATCGTCTGTTGTCAGGGCAACTAGCCCAGTCAGCATTTGAGTAAGCAATGAATGTCTCTGATGCACGACCCAAGAAAAATAAACTAGTGTCAATGGAACCCTTCAGATATAGTAGAATACGTTTAACTGTAGTCCAGTGCTCAGTAGTATGAGCATGCAAAAATTGACACTTTATTGACTACAAAAGCAACATTCAGTTGAGTAAGAGTGACGTACTGGAGTGCACCCACTATGCTCCGATACTGAGTGGGATCAAGGAGTAACTCACCATCAAACCAAGAGAGATGAGAAGAGGTGACCAATAGACTGGAAATCGGTTTGGCTGCAGCAAGATTAGTCTTCATCAAGAGGTCCAATATGTACTTTTGCTGAGAGAGAAACAAACCTGAGGCATCACAGTGAGACTCAATGTTAAGAAAATAGTGCAATGATGTCAAATCCTTGAGGGAAAAAGTTTGAGACAAACTGCTAATAAGCTGAGACACATGCAGAGAAGAAGAGCCAGTAACAATGAGATCATCAATGTAAACAAGAATATAAATTATAATCTGATCTTGACTATAGATAAAGAAGAAGGATCACATTGAGAGCTATGAAAGCCAATATCATATAGTTCATTACTTAATTGAGAAAATCAGGCCCGGGGAGCCTGTTTGCAACCATAGAGGGCTTTATGAAGCTTGTAGACATGATCAGGATAATTACTATCCTCAAATCCTTTCAATTGGCACATATAGATTGTCTTAGTAATAAATGTTAGACAGTTTTGTATGCCCTTAGCTTCAATCAGAATGATGTACTTTATGAGTTTATTGTAAATGAATAAAGATACATATTTGATTCATGTTCCCTTGGTATGTTTCTGTGTAATACCCTTAAACTGGACACTTAATGAGACTCGTGTTAGTTTAGAATATTCACAGCCAGTGGGTCGGTCTGGGGAGACCTATCCTGACAAGGCTGACACTGTGGTGCCACCAAGTCGGTTGGGGTGGCCTGTCTCAGCTGCCAGGGTGAGACCCTAGGCACATACAGTGTAGGATTAATTGAATTTTTGAAGTGGACCAGATTTCCAGTATTGCCCTGGACCTTGGAGATTGATGGGCAAAACTGGAAAGTTACACCCGACCCCTAGACTCGATTATGATACTACACTAGGTGTCGGATTGGGCTGTCTTTGATGTTGGGACAGTCTGAGAATTCATCTGAGTGGGTGATCATAGTGACAGGATCAGCCCCTTTGTCGGACAAAGGTAATGATCGGGGATGCACTCTCACTGATGGAAACCAAGACTGCCGGCAGCCGATTTCAACCGTTGAGATTTGTTTTGCAAAATATATTTTATATAAGATATAAAAGTATATATGTATGGTTTCTAAATTGTTTGCAAGAAGGTTTTAATTCCCGGGATCCATATAAGTGGAGAGTGCAACACTGTTCCTTGCAGCCGAGGGAGAGGTCCTCTCTTGTCGGGCAGTGTATGATCATTATGGGCTGAGAGGTTAAGTGTAAGACCATTGAGGATAATGCCTGATGGGCTAATCTTGCATCTGCCCACAGTCCCTGGGTGTTACAAGGTGGCTTGGCCCAGGGACCACTTAGTGTAAGTGTTGGGCCCATAGAGCTCATTTGATGGGTTTCAGGGGGTACACTGTCTTCAGCAGTGCATTCGGCCAGGCCTTGTAACAAAGGCTGGGCTGAACCCATGTGGCTGATGTGTAGATCAATGCTTGGGTCCCACGCCATACAAGGAAGCCCAACTGGGCAGCAATTTGGAAGGTTTTTTGAGTACATAACCTTAATGGGCCTTAAGCCCATTCCGAACTGGGCTGATTTGATCAGTCATTTAAAGGGGGCGAATTCTGAAGTGGGTCAGCTAAAAGGATTGGGCTTAGACCCTATCCACTCAGAGAGTCCAAGATCTAAATAAGATTTAGATCTGGAAACCTCCTAATTAGATTAGGAGACAGCTGATCTGATTTGCAGATAAGATAAGGATTATCCCTTATCACTAAGGGACTTCTAACCCAAATATGATTTGGATTAGCAACTCCTAATCTGATTAGGAGCTGATCCCTTTGAGATTATAAAAGGGGAAGGGGGCGGCAGCCTTTTACATCATCAACAGCATTCTTCTCTTAAAGAAAGAGAGATTGAGAGATTTCCTGCATACTGTGAATTCTCTCCTGCCGCCACCTTCCTGCCATTGCCATTCCTTCAATTTGATCTCCAGTTCTTGGGAGCAATCAAGATTTGATCTTGATCTCAATCTTTTGGGAAAAGATTGGTTGGAGCTGTACTCACAAGCCGTCCAGTTGATTCTTGCGAAGGGTCAAGTTCTTTTGAAGAACATTGCTGATTCTGCTCCATCCTTCACTGCACCATCTTCAGTGGGAGCAGATTTTGGGCGTGAACACCTCCATTGGGAGATAGTATTTCTCCGTATCAGGTATTATCCTCTCCCACTCCTTTTGGTTCAGATCTGGTTCAGTTTATGGTTCAAGATTGATCCTTGAAAATATGATTTTCTAAATAGGGAATACGATTCCCAGTTGAAGGGAGAGATAAAATTTTTGAAATTTGCCCCTTATTCCGCAATCTTTGGTCGTCCATAGGATGGATCTCTCATCCCTTCAATAAAACCATTGAGGAAGGCATTACGGACGTCTAACTGGTGGATCCCATCCATGGGAAACTACTAGTGAAAGAACAACATGCATAGTTGTTGGTTTGACAACGGGGCTGAAGGTCTCAATGAAGTCAACTCTCGGAACTTGAATGAAACCTTGCGCGACAAGACGGGCCTTGTAATGTTCAATCGAGCCATCTGGGTGCCATTTGATTTTGAAGACCCACTTGGACACAATGACGTTCATAGAGGAATCATAGGGTACCAACTCCCAAGTGCCATTCTTGAGTAGTGCATGAAATTCGGCAATCGTAGCAGAACGCCAATGAGGGGACTTAGCAGCCTGTTCGTAGGAAGATGGCTCCTCTTCTTGAGCAGTAACATCATGGACTAGAGCAAGAGGAAGAGGGTGGCGAGTAGATGTTAGAGCTTGAGCTGATCTGGATGCCATTAACCTAGTTGTCATAGTATGAGTACGGACAGGGGGCTCCACGGCATGGGTTGTGTCATGCTACTCCTGAATAGGTTTGGTGCGCCGAATTGGTAAGAGATCATTAGTGATGGAAGCTTCTTGTTTTGGTTTAGGGGAAAAAGTGGCAGATTCCTCATTAGTAACAGATATAGATGGTGAGTGATCAGGAGATGCCTTGGGAACAGAATCAGTAGAAGCTGGACATGTGTAAGCATTAATAAAACCCAAAGAGGGGAGAGTAACCCTAGTAGGAGCAGTAGGGTTGGGAGATGGCGATGGCTGTACCATTCTAGGAAAGGAATGTTCATAAAAGACAACATGGTGAGCAATGATCTCTTTGCCGGTACCAGGGTTGTAACAACGATACCCTTTGTGACTGTTGCGGTAGCCAAAAAGATACAATGAGCAAAGCAAAAATCCATCTTGTGAAAATTAAAAGGCCAATGTAGAGTAAAACATTTATAGCCAAATACTTTCAGTATAGAATAATCAGGAGGTTTGCCAAATAACTTCTCATGAGGAGAGAGATTACCAAGACCTAGAGTAGGTAGTTTGTTGATAAGAATGACTACATTTTCAGCAGCATCGGCTCAGAACGACTGAGGGAGAGAAGAGGACGCTAAAAGAGATAAGGTGGACTCAATAATGTGCCGATGTCTGCATTCAACATTGCAGTTCTGTTCATGCCTGTGGGGACAACTAAGATGGTGAGTAATACCAGCACTGTCAAGATAACGGGAGAGAGAGCGAAATTCACCACCCCAATCACTCTGAAACATCTTCATTTTTGTAGAGAAAAGATTCTCAACATGATTCTTGAATTTAAGAAACATATTAAACACATATGATTTTCGCTCAATAGGAAAAATCCATGAAAATTTTGAATATGCATCCATAAATAGAAGATAATACCAGAATCTTTTATTGGATAAAGTTGTGATAGGTCCCCATACATCAGAAAATACTAAATCAAGAGGGGAAGAAAAATCCGTATTTGAAGACGGTAAACTTAAACGGTGGGCATTGCCCATCTTACAAGCTTCATACACAAAAGGATGACTAAAACAACCAGAATAATGTAAACCAAATTTAGAAATAATGTTTTTCACAACTCTTAAGGAGGCATGACCAAGACGTTGATGCCATTTTGACAAGGAGATTTTCTCTCCAACACAAGCTTTCATGTTTTCTATCCTCTACTGAACTGCTCTAGGAAACTGATAGTCCATCTCTACTAGTACCTCTGAGTAAAATTCTCTTAGTATGGTCCTTCAAGACAAAGAAACCAGATGAAATTCAAAAATCAAACCAAGTAAACCAAATAAACCCAAAAACCCCAATATGACCCTTTTTCATGACCCTAGAAATTGACGTAAGGGCCATTGTGACAATTTTAAAGTTACATTTTCAGCTATTGAGATGTAAGATTTGAATCTGATATGAACAAATTTGAAAATGACACCATTGCACGTAAAAAAAAAAACAAAGGAAATTATGGGAACCTCAGATTGATTAATTTAATCCCCTGAATATTTTCTGAAAAAGCATGTTAGCTAGATTGAGTTGTCTCAGACCTGCTTCAGCCCTTCCTCTCTATAAATAAGATGGGTTTTAAGCTAGAGACTTTTGAAGAAAAAAGAAGAACCTAGAATCCCCACCCGAATAAACCATTTCAGCCAAGAACTTCAGAAAGAGTTTCAATCTCAGATTAGAACCCACTAAACACCCCAATTTCTCTCAGTGTTTTCATCCTAGCCTTCAAGAAAGGCAGAGCCCTTCCCAGCTCAGATATCCACCCTTGCGCATCAAGAAGCAATCACAAGACCTTTGTTCGTCCAAAAATCTCAAGAGACACCATTCCTAGTTAAGCTCTACTAGGATTGCTTCTATAAAGTTTAGTCAAGTCTACATCAAATGCATACATTTCTTAACCAGCATTGGTAGATTTTCATTCTTGTTAATTAATTTTCGCATTAGTCTCCTTAATTTAAAAGATGATTTGGTTTGATTTCGGATTGATTGAGATTGTAGTTATTGACCTCTGAAAGCTTTCCTTTTAACTTCATGTAATCTTAAAATAAGAGGAAGGGAGGTGGGATTTAGGGTAAATTGATATACCTAATTCCCAATAACATCATCTACATCCTAGTAGATGATCAAGACTTCACACACAAATGGTTGAAAGTAATAACAACAATCATATATATCAAATACACCTATATTCGCAATAACAACAATCATCCATGTCCAATTCCTTTTGTGGTTTTCATTTATATAGAGTTTGCATGCATGTGCACTTCCCCAAGGAAACTATGTTAATTTCCTTGCCGTGCAGGGGGTGTTTGACTTATAACATTTATCATTAGGAATTGATGGGGCTGTATATGATTTTCTTGCACTCAAAGGACGCAACCATGTCACCACTTTGTCAAATTTTGCTGGATGATCACCATATATAACTGGTTGGCCGTGTCTCGATTATGGATTGTAATTGTAATTAAGTTGATGGGGAATGGCCTACGGAGATTGCTCATTTGACGGATATTGCCACACACTGAAGTCCCATTACACAAGTGGAAAATGAGACTTAATGTTAAGGTTTCTTGGATTTTGCATTCAATTATCGCCTCCTGCTGCTTAATTTTGATTTTTTTTTACCTTGTCTCCTACGGCCAACGTGGGCTGGTCCACAGGTCGAGTCTTGGGCTAGTCATGGACCACTCCAAGCCATGAGAAGAATATCTTTTAAAAAATTGAAAAAAATAATTCTAAAAGTTTAAAGTAAATTAACAAAATAAAATAGACAAAAAATTAAAAAAAATCTTTATATATATATATTAAAACGAAATTTTGATGTATAAAATTGTTTATATATGCAATAATAAAATGAAATAATATAATAAAATTGAAAATCAAATTATATATATTAAGATACATATGTGCAAATTTATAAACTTTAAGTATTAAAATAATTATTCTATTATAAATATTTTATTTCTATAAATTTCATGAGATTCAAATAATTAATCTTCTCATATAAATGTGGATCTATTAGATTATTTATTCTATTGTTTTATCAAATACTGATTTTGTATATTATTATTTTTAATTTTTTGTTAGAGTTGTTAAACATAAATATGTATTATTTATTTGAATTGGATTTAGACAAAAAAATTCATAAGGTTATTTTATTTTACTTATTATCACAAGAAGCTAAATGGCTTAGTGGTTTAAGAAATTGGACACTAAGCAGTATTGCCTTAATTGGTTTGGGTTTGAATCACCCCATTCTAGCTCATTTTTTGGTAAAAAACCATGTATGCATGGCATATGTCTCAGTCCATAACGGCCAATACAATGTGATATGGATCCAGACACACCCATATCGACTCAATACGCACAATTGGGGGTGCTCGCAGTTTAATTAACCAAACTAGTGGTACCGATAACTAAAACCGAACTGAAGAAAATCGATTAATCCGAAAAAGCATTCACTCTGCATCGATACTTTTATATATAATATAAATCATATCAAAAAGTGGCATCTATTACATGCGCAAATTGGGGAACATATTTTCTAGCACTTAGAGGACGCAACCATGATGAAAGCTACTATGCTATTGGCTGGACCATAAACTATTCATCGTTTAGTTTAACCAGTCAAATCTAATTTTTTCTAATCTTATACTTCCATTCACTCTTTGACAATATCCATTTACACGTATATAAACACATATACATGAAAATACACATTTAGAAAGGCTATTGTTCCTTCATTAACTTGAAAGTACATTCCTATATCATTGCAACCACCCACAGCATTAATTGGCACTGATTGTGTTCTATCTGTGCAAAGTCTAAGGCAGTGTTTTAAAACCGATCAAAGGCTCATTGGCATTCTTTGGTGCATTGGAAGTCCTTCAGTTTCTTGATGGCTCGGAAGAATGGTAGGCAGCGGTCGGCCGATTTCGACATGAATCAGATGAAGTCAGCCACTTGGTCGATAAGGCTCTGAGTTTCTTTGATCGACCGAGGTGGTGCCATGTAAAGTATAGCATGAATCTTCTTGGATTGGCATCAATACCCTACAGCGTGACGAAGAAGACCAAGAATTTGCCCCAGGTGACGCCAAAAACACTTACTGGGGTTAAGCCTCATGTTGTACTTCCATAGTGTAGCAAAGGTCTTGGCTAGATCCGAGGTGTGCTGGTTAGCCTTCATGCTCTTGATAACCATGTTAGGGGTGCAACTTGGGCAGGCTTAACCCGAGCCCAGCCCGGCCCAACACGATATTTTTCACGGGTTGGGTTAGATTTTCTGGACCTCGGGTTGGACCTGGGCTTGAAAAAGTAGGTTTTTATTTTTTTTAGGTTGGGCTCAGGTTGAGGTCTTTCGTAACCCGAGCCCGGCCCGATGTATTGTGCATGTAGTATATAGTTGAATCAATGAATCGTATGTTAATATGTTATTCTGTTGGCTTAATGGTAGTTGTTTAATTAGTAAATTACTAATTTAATATTAGGTGCCATGTGTCAATTGCCAATGCCATTACTCAAAGTCATTAATTAGTTTCTTAAGTTTCTTTTTCTAGACACATTTCCCTATATGAGACTTTGACGTTTCAAATTCTTTTAATTCGATTGCCATTTTGGCAAGTTGGCAACATTAATTAAGGAAACCCAAAGTTTAAACCGCCAAAAGCCCAAAAGTCCAAAGCGAGTGGAAACTTATTATGGCAAGTTGGCAACATTAATTAAGGAAATCGAAAACGAGTAAAAACTAATTAGGCTCATTAAATTTTTATGTGGGGCTTTGGCCTTTGGGCTGATTAACCAATTCAAGTTTGGCCTAGGCCCGGGCCCAACCCGAGTGCCTAAAATTTTAGTGCGGGCTGGGTTTGGGTTGAATAATTCGGGCTTGACCTTGGGCTCGGGCTTTAGGTCCTATTCTTAGGGTTGGGCCTGGGTTGAGCTAAAACCCGGCCCAGCCTGCCTGAATTGTACCCCTAAACCATGTCATCCAAATAGGTTTTGACGTTTCTTCCCATCTGGTTCTTGAAAACTTTGTCCACAAGCTGTTGATAGGTGGTTTCAACATTCTTCAGGCCGGAAAGCATGCTAAAGTGACCACTACTATTGTACGGTTCCTATTATCTCTTCGTACTCACAGCGCAAGGGAAAACTACTATTGGAAATCTATCTTTTATATCCCGGAATGTCCGAATGTGTGATTGCCCCTAAGCCTTAGCACAGGGTGGCAAAATTTCCTTGCTGTAATTAATTAGAGAGTCCAACTTGAACCATAACATTCATTAAGAACTTTTCTCATGTCATTTGAGAAAGTGGCATTTATTACATGCGCAAATTGGGGGACATATTTTGTAGCACTTAGGGGACACAATCATGACCTATTCTACTCTTTCCTAGACCACAAACTGGTCAATGTTTAATTAGTTCGAATTTATTTTCTTTTAATCATGTACATTCACTCACTCTCTGAAAAGTGTCCACTTACACGTATATAAACACTCGTATACATGAAAATACACATGTAATTGATAAGTGATCGATGAGGGGTGATCTAACTGTTTAGTCACAAAGAGCCACATGGCTAGTCTGAACCGTTTAATGATACTTCTGTTGTTAGATAGTGTATGCCCTTAGCTCCAATCAAATTGATGTGTTAATACATTTATTGTAAATAAGCACATAATTGTTTCATGTTATGATTGGTGTGTTTCTATATAATTACTTTAATTAGTTCTTAAATTAGACATTTATGAGACTTATATTAGTTCAGAATGTTCTCAGACGTTGGATAGACTTGGGGAGTTTATCCTAACAAGGCTGACGCTAATGTCCTCTCAAGAAGGTTGGGGCAGTTTGTCTCAGCTGTCAGGGTTGGACCTGAAACACAGACTACAAGAAAATTGACCTTTGGCAACAGTCACTCAAAATACAATTTTTAGCAACAATTGATTAGTGTTGTTGCCAAACCGATGTATTGGCAACAGTTATTCTACAACTGTTGTGAATTATATTAGCAACAATTGATTAGTGTTGTTGCCAAACCGATGTATTGGCAACAATTATTCTACAAGTTTTGTTTTTATTCAAAATTGATTTAATTGACTATAAGAAGAAGTTGTATTAAATTTGGCTTAAATAGTTTTTTATATACTAATGTTTGAAAAAGTAACTTGAAAATAGAACATTCTCTTACACCTATATCAAAATTATGAAAATTAAAAAAGTTGTAGAAAACTATGTAAAAGTCATTAAATATTTAAAATGATGAAAAATGTTTGAAAATTATATACTAATAAATAGGAATGACAATTTTTCTTGTCCTTGTTGGGCATTTGATTTCCCCAAGCCCAGAGGGATGGGAATTGAGATTACCTTGCTGGAGATGGGGATTGATAGTCATACCTGATGTAGCACAATCCGGTCACTCCTAGCTGGCGCTCACGTGGCTCTTGAGAGGTACCTGAGATGAGAGGAAAACAGAAGAACTCCCGATGGGTTTCTTGACGGGAACACTCCGATGCTTAAGTTAGTATCGTGTGCAAGAAGCGAAAGGAAAACGAAGGCTAAGAGTGAGGATAGTGCATTATCACTATGTTCAGGAGGTCGAAGATTCAAGAAGAAGTTTCCCTTCTACCTTGAGGGCTTTTATAGGGACACTCACATTAGGTCGGGCATAACTGCCACTGGGCTCTTGCCACAGCCGTTACCTGCCAGGGCTGCGCAGGTGGCCGTTGTGGTGTACGCTTCACCCGGGTGATGACACGTTTCCAAATTGGTAGGCATGCCTTTGCCTGTTGAGAGATGTGGACGCAGACTATCGAAAGGACTGGGACTGTGCCATCAGTAGAGGATATGGCGCAGTCTGACCGGTACGGTCTGTCAGTCGGAAGCTTCCTGGAGGGCGCTAGTGCGGCTCGTTCGTGAGCTATCTCGTGGCGAGCTTGGAATACTCCAGGATTACCTTAGTGAAATTGGTCCTCGGAATGACTTGTCTGGTAGTGAGCTCGGGCGAGCTAATAACTTTAGCTCGCGAGCTACAATTTCCTTGGGGTATCTCTTCGAAGATAGCACGGCAAACCTGGAGTTCGCCTTGCAGCGGACTCCTCCCCTCGTGAGCTATAACGTAGCGGACTGCTTCATGGGCTCGTCACTTGGTCACTCTGGGCTTCAGTGCTAGGCTGTCACTCATGCTAAGTCGGCGTCTATGTGTCACCGTTTCATAGGTTGGGTCAAATCATCCTTTATCAATTGCCCCCCACTCCTCGAGCTAAGAGTACCGCCTTAGCGCGGGAAGTTTATGAAGTGCGATGGACTGATTTGACCAAAATTCAATCTTGATTGATTGTCCTTATTAAATGCATTTGCGGGAATCAAGAGATTTTCTGACTTTCCTGACTTTTCGGATTCCAAAAACGTGTTGAGGTGGCCTTTAACTCCGAACGTGATGCGGCTGCGACTACCTTAACTACGGAAGACGTGCCGCTAATCGCCTTCGGTTTTCAGAAGGGGCGCGGTTAGGGCGCCCGCGAACCGTTGGATCTACTTTGATCTGGGCCGTCAATTTGAAAGGGTGGAGACTATAAATAGGGGGCCCCCTCGGGCTCTACTTTCTCCCATGCCATTTTGCTGTCTTTGGATTCTGAGGTTGTGCACTTCACCTAGTCTACCCGAGTTCCTTAGTTTGCTTCATTTTGTCTACTCTGGTGAGTCCCAATTGCTGTTAGCCATGTTTGGGTATCCATATCACACTTATCAGAGGGGCGATAGCTAGGATGATGATGCTCCCTCGAGCTCGGGGAGTGCCTGGGAGCAGATCCCAGAGATTCGGGAGGCCCCTGGTGACATGGCGTCTACTTCTAGGGGAAGGGAGCCTGATACCTTTGGCCCCTCCTTAATGACAGCGGAAAGACTCAGGTCTCTGATCCGCTACTTTCCCCTCCCTGGGGACCTGGTTTACAGCCTCCCTACTAGTAACTTCCCTTGGGAGCACGGTCCCGATGACATAGTAATCTTTCAGGAACAACTCGAGGCCGGCTTGCGTCTCCCCCTGCACCCCTTGATAGTGGAGGTGCTAAATCACTTCAACGTCACTATTGACCAGCTTCATCCCAATGCCATTCGAAACATGGTTGGGACTATATCCCTGTGTCATGAGTACTGCCTTCCTTTCGACCTTGATATTTTTGTCTCTATCCTTTGTTTAAAGAACGCTGCTCCTGGGGTTCCTTCGGAGAGGCGCTTTTATTACCTCTCTCCCCATTGCAGCTATAAGCTCTTGTATGAGCTGCCGAATAAGATTCCCGCCTAGAAGCGGGACTACTTTTTGGTCCGTAATCCCGAGGGGTGGCCCTTTCCCACTGCTTGGAGGGGCGCCATCCAGGACCCCGGGGCCGAGCTGGACCCTGAGATTCGGAAAATGATGTTGTCCTAGGCATCGGTAGGCTTCCTTTGCTCGGACTACTTAACTGAGGAGAAGCTCATGCAGGTAGGCTTGAGCCCGGGTAGGTCGGCCTTTTAGGTCGCGTAGTGCCTTGTGACTATTGTGCACACGTGTATTTTGTTTCTTGTCAGACTAATACCTTGTGGTCTTTTGGCAGCCATCATGTCCAGTGCCGATTCACGTCGAGGTCTTTGTTAGCTCGGTGTTTTGGCCCTTGGGCTGAAGGAGTAGCTTATGGCCCACTCTCGGAGTCTGCCCACGCCATAGAGGCGACTGGGTCCTGTTGTGCTGAGGTCATATTAGCTCGGTATTCTGGCCCTTAGGCTTTGGGAGTGGCTCGTAGCCTACTCGATTCTTACAGATAATATTGCCTTAGGTTGAAAATATTCCATGCTCGAGGGATCACCGAAGCAGTGATCCCCCGAGCACTCGTTTCACTCGATAAGGACCTTCCCAGTTGGACTCGAGCTTGCCAGCGCCGGGCTCAGGTACCATAACTTTACGAAGGGCTAGGTCGCCAACGTGGAGGTTCCGCTTCTTGACCCTGGCGTTATAGTACCGAGCTACTCTCTGCTGGTAGGCTGCGGTCCTAATGTACGCGAGGTCCCTTACTTCATCGAATAGATCGAGGTTGGTACATAGCTCATCTTCGTTTGTCTGATCACTATATGTTTCTAGCCGCAATGTAGGTACTTTGATCTCTACGGGGATCACTGCTCTGGTGCCGTAGGTGAGATTGAAGGGTGTTTCTCCCATGGCGGTCTTCTCCGTGGTTCGGTAGACCCATAGGACACTGGGTAGTTCATCTGCCCACAATCCTTTAGCTTGGTCCAGCTGTGCCTTTAGTCCGCGGAGGATGGCTCTGTTCGTGACTTCTGCCTGACCATTTGCTTGAGGGTGCACGACTGAAGTAAAATTCTATTGGATCCCCATGTCTCGGCACCAGTCTTGAAATTTGATGTCCTCGAACTGCTTGCCATTGTCGGAGATCAATACCCGAGGTAATCCGAAGGGGCACACGATGTTCTTCCAAAAGAAGTTTTGGACATTTCGGGTTGTGATCGTCACGAGGGGCTCGACTTCTACCCACATGGTAAGATAGTCCACTGCCACTACTAAGAACTTCCTTCCACCCGTTGTTGGCGGGAATGGCCCGAGTAGATCGATGCCCCACTGCACAAAGGGCCACGGGTTGGTGAGATACTTGAGGTCAGCAGCGGGTTGGTGGTGAATATTGGCATGTCTCTGGCATTTGTCACATTTTCTGACGAGCTCAATAGCGTCTGCCTTCATTGTGGCCAATAATACCCTTGTCAGAGTGCCTTTTGGGCGAGGGCCCTGCCCCCCAAGTGCCCACTACACAGACCCTTATGGGTGTCGCGGAGTATGAGCTTGGCTTCAGTAGGTCGCAAGCAACGTAAGTAAGGGAGCGTGTAAGATCTCCGGTATAGTTGTTCGTCTATCATGACATTTTTGGTTGCCTGGCGCTGCACCCTTCTAGCTGCGTTGCGGTCTACAGGGAGGGTCCCGTGTAGCAAGAAGCTCGCGAGCGGGTCAATCCTGCTCGATTCTGCTTGAACGACGGGAGCGACCTCCTCTGCCCCCCTGAGGATGCTGGGCTAAGGCAGGTCCTCTATGTACACGGTTCTCATGGTGATGTCGCTGGTGCTGGCTAACCTGGACAGGGCGTCGGCCTCAGCGTTCTCTGACCTAGGGATTTGTCTGATAAAGTGTGACTGGAAGTTGAGCAGGGCTTCTCTGACTTTGGTTTAGGCTACCATGGTCGGCTCGCAAGCTTCATACTCACCAATGACCTGGTTGACCACGAGCTAGGAGTCGCTACAGATCACGATGTGCTTGGCTTTTACTTCTCTGGATAAGGCTAGTCCAGCTAGCAACGCCTCATACTCCGCTTCATTGTTAGACGCCGCGAACTCGAAGCATAGTGCGTACTCCAGTTTCGTGTCACTTGGGCCGTGCAGGACTATTCCGGCCCCACTGCCCTGTTGGTTCGAGGAGCCATCTACATGATGGATCCAGGGCTCCTCATCCCAGCTCGTGCTTGGCCTAGCTAGGAGAGATGCCACACTGGTTGCTACCTCATGGGGCTTAAACTGAACCAGCCTGGGAGCTTCGAGCTCACCCGAACTGGGGAACTCGCGCTCGATTGGCCTAGGAGCTTTGAAGCTGAACGTGCACTCGGCAATGAAATCTGCTAAGGCTTGGGCCTTATTGGTAGTTCGTGGCTTGTACTGGTGGTCATACTCGCTGAGCTCAACCGCCCACTTCGTCAACCGACTAGAGACCTCGAGCTTAAGCAATACTTGCCTCAGGGGTCTGTCAGTGAGGACGATAACAGTATGAGCTTGGAAGTACGGGCGGAGTTTCCGAGTTGCGATTATCAGTGCGTATGCTAGTTTTTCCATCTCCGGGTATCTTGTTTCTGCTCCCTGCAATACTTTAATAACATAATAGATGGGTCATTGGACCCGATCTACTTCCTTTATTAGTACCGAACTGACCACTTCATCGCTCGCTGAGAGGTACAGTTCTTAAACATCGCCCTCCTCGGGCCGGGTTAAGGTCGGCATACTAGCGAGGTATTTCTTGAGCTCGTCGAACATGAGCTAGCAATCTTGGGTCCACTCGAACCCTTTGCTCTTAATTGCCTTAAAGAACAGCAGATAGTGGTCCGCCGATTTAGACATGATGCGGCTCAGGGTGGCTATGCGGCCATTCAACCTTTGAACCTCCTTCAGCTTCTGGGGTGGTCTCATATCTAAAATGGCCTTAACTTTATCCGGGTTGGCCTCGATGCCGCGCCGGGTAATGATGTGTCCTAAGAACTTGCCCGAGGTCACACCAAACACACACTTGTTTGGGTTCAGTCTCATATTAAACTTACGCAGAATTTCAAAAATAGAATGCAAATCTTGTATTAATTCATGTGAGAATTGAGTTTTGATGACCATGTCGTCTACATAGCATTCTATTTTTCTGCCGATTAACGGCGCAAACAACTTATTTACAAGCCTTTGAAAGGTTGCACCTGCATTTTTTAACCCAAAGGGCATAACCTTGTAATAGTATAGGCCGAATTCCGTGATGAAGGCAGTTTTTTCTTCGTACGCCGGCTCCATCTTGATTTGGTTATAGCCCGAATAGGCATCTAGGAAACTTAGCAACTTGTGCCCTGAGGTTGCGTCCACCAATCAGTCAATTCTGGGGAGCAGGAAGCAGTCTTTTGGGCAAGCACGGTTCAGGTCGGTGTAGTCGACGCACATGCACCACTTGCCGCTGGCCTTCTTTACCAGGACGGGGTTGGCTACCCAACTCGGGTAGTGGACTTCTCTTATGAAGTCAGCTGCGAGGAGCTTCTCGACCTCCTCGTCGACCGCTTTCCACCACTCCGGGGCTAGGTTGCGTTTCTTCTGTCTAACGGGCCTAACTAAAGGATCAGTGTTCAGCTTGTGAGTCATGAGTTCGGGGTCTATACCGGGCATCTCTGCCACAGACCACACAAAAATATCTAAATTTTGAAGTAAGATGCTTACTAGTTCGGATCGTAGGGGCTCTTGGACGGAGGTGCCGATCTGAAGCATCCGAGCTGGGTCTGCTGCTGAGGTCGGGACCACGGCTGTTTCTTCCAGGGGCGCAGCTCGCTCTTCACCTTGCTTCGTGGGTCGCTCCAGTTCGAGGTCGTCGGCCACCTTGGTTTTCCCCTTCAGGGTGGCAACATAGCACTTGCGGGACTCGAATTGGTCACCCCGTGCTACTCCCGTACCAAAGTCTGTTGGGAACTTCATAGCCAAATGGTAAGTGGAGACCCACCGCCCGTAGGACATGGGTGATCGGTCGACCTATTATGGCATTGTAGGGGGAGGGGGTCGCTACCACCAGGAAGTTGTGTTTGAATCTGACCACACAAGGCCATGTGCCGATCTTTACAGGTACTGTTACTTTCCCAAGGGGGTGGACTTCTTCAACACTGAAGCCCACTAAAGGGGTGTTTGTAGGCTTCAGGTCACTTCTCTGCAACTGAAGTTGGTCGAACGCAGCTTTGAAAAGGATGTCGGCTGAGCTGCCTGAGTCCATGAGTACGCGCCTGACCTCGAAGTCGTTGATTCTTAGCTTTATTACGAGTGCATCATCATGGGGGTAGTGGACCCCTCACGCATCGTCTTCTGTGAAGAAAATTGGGTCTCCCATCTTCGGCCGCTTTGGGGGGTTCTGCTCTTCCTGGGTGGCCTCACGAACTGACGTCTGAGCTGCTGCTGAAGTGCAACCCGCAACGATCGAACCTCCCACTATCATGTGGATGGTCCCCCGAACTGGCCTCTCCTCTGGAGGCTGCTTCTGCGTTGTTCGACCGGCCTGCTGCTGGACTCGGGAGCATCTTTACCGTGCTCCCCTTGCCGACCTGCTCTATTACTATTGTTATTATTATTTTGTACAAAGTTTCTCAAATATCCGCGACGGATGAGCTCCTCTATCTCATCACGAAGGTTTTTACAACTCTCGGTACTGTGACCATGATCTTTGTGAAAATTGCAATATAGACTCTTATTTCTTTCATTGGGATTCCCCCTCAGACGAGGTGGCCACTTCACGTACGAGGCGTCCTTGATCGCCATCAAGATTTCGGTACGCTTCGCATTCAGTGGGGTGTAATCAGCTCGGTCTGCTACAGGAGCCCAGAACAATTGACCCGGCTTTGCCCCCCGAATTGTTTCCTTTTTTCTTCAGCTGTCCCCTTGACTGGAAGGCTCTCCTTCTCTCTTTCTTTTTTCGGGTGCACCCTCGCCCTTGTGGTTGATCTCCTCTTCGGTGGCTATGAACTTGTCCACAAGCTTTAGAAACTCGGTTATGGTCACGGGTTGGTTGAAGACCATGTGCCACTTGAACTCTTTGTGCATCACACCCTTCTTGGCTGCTGCAAGGCATACGGCGGGGTCCAAGCGCGGTATTTGTATACAAGCATCATTGAACCGCTTGATATAGCCCCGGATGGACTCTCCCTCTCTTTGCGCTATGTTGAGGAGACTTTCTTCAGTTCGCGGGCACTGTTTTCTAGTGACGAAGTGGGACGTGAAGGCTTGTGCGAACTGCCCCCAACTTCTTATCGATCCGGGTGCCAAGTTTTGGTACCACGTACGGGCTGCTCCCCTAAAAGTGGTGGAGAAGGCCACGTACATGCACGACTCACTGGCTCGCGCCAGGTGCATCTGTGACTGAAAAGCATCTACGTGGTCATTCGGGTCGAACGACCCGTCATACTTGTCAAGAGGGGGGAGCTTGAAGTCCTTGGGCATTGGGACTGCTAGGAGTTCGGAAGACAGGGGGGATGAAACCGAGAGGAGGGGAGCTTTGACTTTGGCCGACCTTACCTCTTCTTTGCCCATGAGCTCAGGCAAATCGCGAGTGACAGATCGGTGAGCTCGGCGGTGGCGTCTCTGGTTCTTGGTGGGCTCGGCGTTCGTGCTGCTCACCTCTGCGCTCTCCGGAATGGTTTGTGTAGAGAGTAGCCCAGTCTGCTGGTGATGGCTGTGGACAGAGGGGTCCTGCTTGGAATCCGCTGCCAGGATCTCGAACCGGTTTTCAAGGATCGGGGTTCCAAACTTCGACTGTCGAGGTGATGTAGACCTGCCGAGCCGGGGTCCTCCCGACCTGTCCGCCCGCGGCGAGATCGGGGTAGCCGGTCTCTCTCATCTGCCGCGGTAGGAGGCCTGATTTTTTGGGAGATTTTGGGGGGCCTCTCCTCGGCCAGAGGGGTGCTCATTCTGGAGGCAAGACTTGGCTTGCTGCGAGGCTGGGCGCTGAGGCGGGAGCTGAGGCTGGAGCAACTGGGGGAACTGCTGCTGATACTGATACTGGGAGACTTGGTGCAGTGCGTGTTGTTGATAGAGATGAAGTTGTTGGAACTGTTGCATTTGAGCCTGCATGGCCCTCATGCACTGCATCAAGTCCTCCAGCTAGTTTGGGCTGGCCGCTGGGGGCACGACCGAAGGTCCGGTGAACGTCATTCCGAGTGTAGCAGGGAGTGGGGCGACGACAGGTTCCATTGTGAGGGACACATTCAAGCTGGGGATTCCGTCCACTGAGAGGGGGACGGTTTACTATCTGATACAGACAGTAGGAAGATGGGGTCATTCCCTGGAGTTATCCATTTTCGTGCTTCGTCCGACGTTTCTAGATGAAGCCATGAGTGTTGGATTGTTTCAAGGAGGGAAAGAACTGAAAGAGTTTAGAGAGAAAGGCCTTTTGAAGCATTTTCCATAGATGGCGCCAAATGATGTAGCACGGTCCGGTCACTCCTAGCTGGCACTCACGTGGCTCCTGAGAAGTACCTGAGATGAGAGGAAAAAGGAAGAACTCCCGAGGGGTTTCCCACGGGAACGCTTCGATGCTTAAGTTAGTATTGTGTGCAAGAAGCGAAAGGAAAACGAAGGCTAAGAGTGAGGATAGTGCGTTATCACTATGTTCAGGAGGTTGAAGATTCAAGAAGAAGTTTCCCTTCTACCCTAAGGGCTTTTATAGGGACACTCACATTAGGTCGGGCATAACTACCACTGGGCTCCTGCCACAGCCGTTACCTGCCAGGGCTGCGCAGGTGGCCGTTGTGGTGTACGCTTCGCCCGGGTGAGTGACACATTTCCAAAGTGGCAGGCACGCCTTTGCCTGTTGAGAGACGTGGACATAGACTGTCGAAAGGACTGGGACTATGCTGTCAGTAGAGGATATGGCGCAGTCTGACTGGTACGGTCTGTCAGTCGGAAGCTTCCTGGAGGGCGCTAGTGCAGCTCGTTCGCGAGCTATCTCGTGGCAAGCTTGGAATACTCCAGGATTACCTTAGTGAAATTGGTCCTCGGAATGACTTGTCTGTTAGGGAGCTCGAGCAAGCTAATAACTTTAGCTCGTGAGCTGTAGTTGCCTCGGGGTATCTCTTCGAAGATAGCACGGGGAACCCGGAGTTCGCCTTGCGGCGGACTCCTCCCCTCGTGAGCTGTAACGTAGCGGACTGCTTCGTGGGCTCGTCACTTGGTCGCTCCGGGCTTCAGTGCTAGGTTGTCGCTCATGCTAAATCGGCATCTACGTGTCACCGTTTCATAGGTTGGGTCAAATCATCCTTCATCAATACCTAACCAAGGACGAGGATGGGGAGTGAATTCCCTACCCCACCTCAACCCCAATTATATATTAACATTACAATAAATTAGAATTTTAATACCAAAATCTGCCTAAGAAACTCGTCATTGTAAGGTACTAATTAGGGGTGCAAGTTGGGTGGGTTAGGCTGGGTTTGTGGTCAACCCAAGCCCAATCCTAAGATTTGGGCTCGAACCCAAGCTTGAGGTCAAGTCCAATCTTCCCAACCCGAGCCTAACCCGCATTGCAATTTGATGCATTCAGTTTGGGCTCAAACCCAAGCTGGGCTCAGGTTAGAAAATGGACCCATTCTAAAATTATATATGTATGTATGCAAATATGTATACATATATGTATGTATATAAGTAAATATATACGCAAGTATATATGTATATATATAAATATGTATACACATAAGTACATATCTATATATGTATGTATATGTAAATATGTATAATTGAACCACGTTCAAGCTACCTAAAGGCTAGGCCTGTACCCCAACCCAAAAAATAAAAAGCCTAAGTACCAAAAATCCAAATACAGTTGATGTAAAATTTTGGGCTGGATTAGTTTGGACCAAGGTTCAAAATATCAATATGCCCGATATGCCAATAGGGGCATATCAGGTGAATTGATATATTTTTTTACTTTTTTTTATTTTTTTTCAAAACCAATTCAACGGAGCCAATTTAAGGCTCCTCCACCCCTGAACCGGTCAGACCCCCGATACACCCACTGTAAGGGCATATCGGAGAGGTCCCAAATTAATACATATGCGTATTCATACTTTGAACCTTGGTTTGGACCCACCCAATGTGCACCAAATCGAATTTTATGTATGGTTGTTATTATTTTACAATAATAGATGATCATTTAATGATGAGTTTCAAAAACTCACCATTATTATTTAAATAATTCCGTCATTAATTTAAGAAATAAAATACTTAAAAAAAAATAACAAAACAATTGTGCGCATTGAATTTTGTGCGGGCTCCATCTCCCCTCTCAAAATTCCTTCTTATTTAAACGTGAAATCGGATTTGATGCAACCATGCTCACACTGTTCGCATGCATCCCTTGCAGCCTTTCCTTGAAAATATCTCCCCATAAAAAAAAACAATATAAGTATAGAGATATTCCCAAACGGTCTTTATGAGCACTGAATCTGTTCTCTTCAAACACAGGCCGCTCTCTCCCTCAAAAAAGCAAGAATACTCGTTCTGCTCATTCAAACGGGTCCGGATGTTGTAGGCACATTAGGTAAGCACAATGAGTTAGCATGTAATAGCTGTGTGACACATCTCAGTTAATGTGCCTTTCATTCAAACGTTTTGCTCCTTTACACAGAAATTATTCATTATTTTATTATCTTTGTCAAAATAATTAAAAATAAAAAAAATGAAAAAAGAAAACGTAAATGAGTCTCAACTCCCAACATGTTTAGGTTTTTCTTTTTCATTATTTTTATTTTTAATTATTTTGACAAAGATAATAAAATAATGAATAATTTGTATCTAACGGAGCAAAAACATTTGAATGAAAGACACATTAACTGGGAGATGTGTCACAGAGCTATTATGTGTTCACTCATTATGCTTACCTAACATGCCTATTACATCCATAGTCAGGACCCCTTTTAAACATGTTGCTCCCCGCCTCTTTCTTCTCTTTCACTCTTCCTGCACTAAACCTGAAACCAGAAGTTTGTTCTCTCTCATCTCTCTTCCTGCACTAAACCTAGCATCCCTCTACCTTCTCTACTTCATTGAGTTCACTCCGAATCTAGGAGAAGATTTTGAGAAGAGCAAGAGACTGCGAGAAGAGTCCTAGGCTTGGTCCTAGGGTTTTTTTTTTTTTTTTTTCTTAATCCGATATCAATAATAGGTGGGCCGGTTTTAAATCTCTTACTGATTGCAGATCAAATGGGTGGTTGTCTCTCCAATGCTAAGCTTTTCTTTGCTCTCATAGATGGTGTCTCAGTTTCTATTAACAGGCAAGATTATTCGGCGGCAGCCATTTCCTTGCCTATCATGGTCAGGGGTGGGGCAAGGAGTGGAATTGGGAACCAAGGGATGGATAGAGTAATGATGAAAGAAGGGTTGACAGCTTCATCGTGGATACCAGATCCCGTTACCAGATACTACAAACTAGAAAAAGAGAAGTTCATTGTTTACCTGTTAGAACCATTTTTCTCATCTTTTCTTTTTACTAGTCTTAGAATGTAATCAAGGGCTTCCCTTATTGTTTTTTTCATAGATTTTGACCATAACCCCTTTTCTCTATTTGCAGTATTGCTTTCCATCCTGACTGTCATAACTCATAAAAAAGGCTCACTCCTGTCTTCCACTGCTTATTAGTTACTAACTCTTGGAAATGGAGAAACGATCAGCAAAGTATTTTATTTTTTCTTGAAACTCTATCTATTTTGCAAGCATTCCATTTCTAATTGGAGGGGGTTTTGCAGGCATTCCACATTATGCATTGGATTTGAGGTCATGCCTAAGAGGTTTTGTGCATTTCTGACTTTTTTTTTTCTGTTATCAATTTTGCATTTGTTTTGGCATTTTTGTCTTATGAGAATACTCTGTCTATAGATGTTATACCTATTGTTACTATTAGGAGAAACTCACATTATTGAGTTCCAGATGATTTGAGAACCGAAAATGAGTAAAAGCTCATTAGGCTCATTAAATTTTAACGTGGGGCTTTGGGCTTTGGGCTGATTAACCAATTCAAGTTTGGCCCGGGCCTGGGCCCAACTCGAGTGCCTAAAATTTTAGTCCGGGCTGGGCTTGGGTTGAATAATTCGGGCTTGAACTTGGGCTCGGGCTTTAGGTCCAATTCTTAGGGTTGGGCCTGGGTTGAGCTAAAACCCAGCCCAGCCCGCCCGAATTGTACCCCTAAACCATATCATCCAAATAGGTTTTGACGTTTCTTCCCATATGGTGCTTGAAAACTTTGTCCACAAGCCATTGATAGGTGACTTCGACATTCTTCAGGCCGAAGGGCATGCTAAAGTGACCACTACTATTGTATGATTCCAATTCTCTCTTCGTACTCACAGTGCAAGGGAAAACTGCTATTGGAAATCTACCCTTTATATCCATGAATTTCCGAATGTGTGCTTTCCCTTAAGCCTTAGCACAGGGTGACAAAATTTCCTTGATGTAATTAATTGGAGAGTCCAAGTTGAACCATAACATTCATTAAGAAATTTCCTCACATCATTTGAGAAAGTGGCATTTATTACATGCGCAAATTGGGGAACATATTTTGTAGCACTTAGGGGACGCAATCATGACCAATGCTACTCTTTCCTAGACCACAAAATGTTCAATGTTTAATGAGTTCGAATCTATTTTCTTCTAATCATGTACTTTCATTTACTCTCTGACAAGTGTCCATTTACACGTATATAAACACTCGTATACATGAAAATACACATGTAATTAATAAGTGATAGATGAGGGGTGATCTAACCGTTCAGTCACAAAGAGCCACATGGCTAGTCTGAACCATTTAACGATACTTTTGCTATTAGACAGTGTATGCCCTTAAATCCAATCAAATCGATGTGCTAATACATTTATTATGAATAAGTACATAATTATTTCACGTTATGATTGACATGTCTTTCTATAATTACTTCTAAAACTGGACATAATGATGAGGCCATGAGCACAGATGATGAATTGATAGCCCGTCATTGTCGTCTGAACTCTGAAATAAGAGGAGAACAAAAGCTAAGCTAAGTAATTGAGGATCGATGTCCAATTCTTTGGTGGTTTTCATTTATATAGAGTTTGCATGCATGTGCACTTCCCCATGTAGAGCAATACGTACAAACTAATTTCCTTGTCGTGCAGGGGGTGTTTGACTTATAACATTTATCATTTATATAGACAGCATTCCTTATCATTCCAATCAATCCAGTAGTGCAGGGTGACTAAAATTTCCTTGAAGTAATTGGAGAGTCTAACTTAAATTATATATAGCATTGATCAAGAACTTTCTTCATACGAGAGTGTGGCAAGAATTACCTGCACAAATTGGGGGATAACATTGTATCAAAGAAGAAAAAAAAATGGCCGGGGTCATATTTTCTTGCACTTTGGAAACGGAACCGTGACAAAAACTACTTAATTTGCTTACTCGGTCAGTCTCAAGTGTCCATTTATGTGTAAGACATACATCATATAAAACAGATGTGACTTACAAAAGCGCTATTAGAATAAAAGTAAGTATTTAGAGTGTTGAAGATAATGTTCTCACGTCCAATTAAGATCAGATTAGAATAAAAGTAACATTTATATAAATATATTTTCTAAAAATAAATTTCAACAGTTGAAATCAACTGCTGGTAGTTTAGGTTTCCATCAGAGAGAGTGCATCCCCGATCATTCAATTTCTCCGACAAAGGGGCTGATCATATCAATATGATCACCCACTCAGATGAATTCTCAAACTGTCCTAACATACCCAGGTTTTGACCCCCTCTAAGGATCTCACTGATTGGCATATCAAAGATAGTCCAATCCGACACCTAATGCAGTATCATAATCGAGTCTAGGGGTCAGGTGTAACATTCTAGTTTTGCCCACCTATTTCCAAGGTCTAGGGCAATATTGGAATTTTGGTCCGGTTCAGGTTTTCAATAAAACCCACACTGCATGTACCTCAGCTCTCACCCTAGTAGCTGAGACAATTCACCCCAACCAACTTGGTGATACATCAGTGTCAGCCTTGGCAGGATAAATTTCCCCAGATCTATTCAACGGCTATGAAGATTCTAAACTAACTCAAGTCTCATATGTGTCCAGTTTATGGGTAATACACAGAAACACACCATAATAACATGAATCAATTATGTACTTTATTCATTTACAATAAATGTCAAAAGATACATCTGTTTGATTGGAGCTAAGCACATAATTGTCTAACACTAAGAAGATCGCTTGTGAAGAACCTCCTAGAGGATAAGGGGAAGTTCCTTAAGCACACCCAAAAATATATGAATGTCGAGGAAACACTTCACGCACACGAAAAGCTTGTCAAAGTCAGAAAAAGGAAGGAACGTGATAATGGCCAAGGCAAAAGAAGTAGTAAGCACATTTGTAGAGGCAAGAGGTTGCCTAGGTGCTATGAGTCATTGAAATGCTGATCCAGGTCATCTCTTAGCGCTCCAGGTCGTTGAGGACAGAGGATGAGGACAGAGGAGGTGATTTATTTCATCGAAAATGACATGAAGGGGGCTCACTACCCCATGATGATGCAATCACAGTGAGGTTGATCATCCATAACTATAAGGTGAAGCACATCCTAGTGGATAGCAGCAACTCAGTGGACATCTTGTTCATGGAGGCATTCAAGAAGATGCATCTGTAGAGGAAGAACCTCTTCTCTACCGATGTGTATCTGGCTGGTTTCAACAGGGACATCGTCTAACCTCTAGGAATGGTTAAGCTATTGGTTACAGTGAGGACCACGTTGAACAAGATTTCATTTGATATAATCTTTTGGCCGTGGACACACCTTCATCATACAATGCTATTCTTTGTCGCCCTGTGCTATACGCACTTTGAGCCATGCAAACCACATACTACATGGCCACAAAATTCCCCACTAAGAATAGAATTAGGGTAGTGCGTAGGGACTATCTAGACTCTCAAAAATGTTACATGGTGGCCTTAAAAGGCAAGGGAAAGCGGTCATTGGCGGTTGACCTAGAAATAGGGTTGTTCACGGGCCGGGTTTTGGACCTGACTTTACACTATGTCGTGCTCGGGCTTCAGGCCGGGCTCATTCAAATTTCGGCAAAAGCTAGGCCCGAGCCCAACCCATGAACAGGTCTACTTGGAACTGCTCCCAAAGCTTGGCATGGATAGAGCTCACCCTTTGAAAGATGCCATCCTCGTGTTGATCTTAGAAATCGAGCCCAAGAAGACAATCCATATTGGGCCACAGCTCGATGAACCTCCCCGCTTCTAAATTGGTATGTTTTTTACATTCAAATATTGATGTATTTTCCTAGTTGCATGTTGGCATGCCTGGCATAGACCCCTCTATTATTACCTATAGATTTAATGTAGTTCCCTTGGTTATACTTATAAAGTAGAGGAAAAGGAAATTCACCCCAAAGCGGTGTAAGACAATTGGCGATGAGGTTGGGAAGGTCCTCAAATGGGAAGTGGCATATGTGCGTCGGCTATACAGACCTGAAACAAGCTTGACCAAAGTATATCTTCCCACTCTTAAGGATAGACAGACTAGTTGATTGCACCTCGGGGTTCAAGCTGTAGAGATTCATGGACGTCTATTCTGGTTTCTAGAAGATCTAGATGGATCCAGTAGACCAAGAGAAAACAACTTTTGTAATCAAAATTGGGTTGTATTGTTACAAGGTCATGCCTTTTGGTCTAAAGAATGTCAGGGCGACCTACATATATCTTGTAAACAACTTTTGTTTACAATTTTAATTGGAAATAAAGTAGAAGTTTACATAGATGATGTTTGTTGTTCTAAAGAAGGTTTGCTATTTTAAGAAAATATAACCTAAAGCTTAACCCAAACAAGTGTGTCTTTGGTGTCACATCGGGCAAGTTCCATGGTTACATAGTCACCCGACGTGGCATCAAAGCCAACCCTGAGAAAATTAAGGCAATTTTACATATGTAACCAAGTGAACATAGAGGCAATTTTACATAGTCTATCCCTAAGGAAGGAAGTCGGTGCGAGGAGTGTAGAGGCATGTATTGACTCTTAGCTCATGGTCAACCAAGTGAACGGGCATTACAAAGTTCAGAAGCCTTCAATGATTAAGTACATGCATAGGTGTGTGAGCTAATCAGACAATTCGATACTTTATCCATCCAAAAAATACTGAGATCCATGAAAGCATTGGCTGACGCGCTTTCATAGCTATTGACTCCTATGCAAGTTGTAGAACTGAGCAAGTTGGATTCACTTTTCGAGTATTTGCACCATGGAGTGTTGCCCTTAGATCAGAACACAGCTCGGAATGTCAAATGTAAGTCAAATCGCCACATCATAAATGGTGAATAGTTGTGCAGGAAGTCATTCACCCTTCCTTAATTGCGATGTCTCCATCCTAGCGAGGCTGAGTATGTGTTTTGCAAGATCCACGAAGGACTCTATGGTGAACACTTGGGGGATAGGGTGCTTGCTTTGAAGGCCCTCCAACAAGGTTACTACTAGCCAAAAATAAAACTAAAGGTTTAAACTGGGCCGAGGGAGAGTGGAGAGTGCAACACTGTTCCTTGCAGCCGAGGGAGAGGTCCTCTCTTGTCGGGCAGTGTGTGATCATTATGGGCTGAGAGGTTAAGTGTAAGACCATTGAGGATAATACCTGATGGGCTAATCTTGCATCTACCCACAGTCCCTGGGTGTTATAAGGTGGCTTGGCCCAGGGACCACTTAGGGTAAGTGTTGGGCCCATAGAGCCCATTCGATGGGTTTCAAGGGGTGCACTATCTTTAATAGTGTATTCGGCCAGGCCTTGTAACAAAGGCTGGGCTCAACCATGTGGCCGATGTGTAGATCAATGCTTGGGTCCCACGCCATACAAGGAAGCCCAACTGGGCAACAGTTAGGAAGGTTAAGTGAGCACATAAGTTTAATGGGCCTAAAGCCCATTTCGAACTGGGCTATTTAATTATTTAATTAAAGGGGCTTATTCTGAGATAGAGTAGCAGATAGGATAGGGTCTTAATCCTATCCACTCAGAGAGTTCAGATCTGAATATGATTCAAATCTAGAAACCTCCTAATGAGATTATGAGAAAGCTAATCTAAATCCGCAGATAAGATAAGGGTTTATCCCTATCACCTAAAGAGAAGTCTTATCCAAATATGATTTGGATAAGCTGCTCCTAAATGGATTAGGAGCTGATCTTTTAGGTTAACAAAAGGAAGGAGGGGGCGGGAGCCTTTAGAAGACAGATCATCAGATTTTCTTTAGTGCTGAAATCAAGAAGAGAGAATTCTGCACCCTGCGAATACTCTCTTGCCACCTCCCTGTTCTTGGCGCCCTATTTGCCTGTTTGATCTCCAGTTGTGGGAGAAGTCAAGATTGGATCTTGACATCAGTTCCTTGAGAAAGGATTGAAAGGAAGCTATGCTCACGTACCATCCTACTGATTCTTGCGAAGGACAGAGTTCTTGGAGAAGAACACTGCTGATTCTGCTCCATCCTGCACTGCGCCATCTTCAATGGGAAAAGTTTTTGGATCATTCCTTGGGCATGAACACCTCCGTTGGGAGATACTACTTCTCCGTATCAGGTATAATTCTCCCCTACTCCTTTTGGTTCAGATCTGATTCTGTTTAAGGTTCAAGAATGATCCTTGAAAATATGATTTTCTAAATAGGGAATGCGATTCCCAGTTGAAGGGAGAGAAAAATTTTTGAAATTCGCCCCTTATTCCGCAATCTTTGGGCGTCCATGGGATGGATCTCTCATTCCTTAAGAACCAGCGAGAACCGGGTGTCTAACCAGTTGGGTTTCCAGATAGATTCCCAACAAAGTCTCTAATCGAGTTCCTGACATCTGATTGGGTTTCTAGTCAGATTTGCACAACATCTGCTTGGGTTCCCAGTCAGATTCCTAACCAGGTCTGTGACCGGGTTCCTAACCAAAACCTTAACCGACCCCTTGTAGAGAACTGGGTGCTTGACGAAAATCAGAATCAGCTCCCAGTAGAAAGTTGAGCTACTACTCCCGTAGGGACTGAAGCCGCCAGCTCCTCCAAAGGATCCAAAAGAAGGCGTCATAGTCGTAGGAATGGAGACAGGGCAAGGATTACATTACCCATCCCCGACCTCGACTCCCAAATCATCCCCCATCCCCATCGGGGAAAGGAATTCTCCTCCATCCTTGACCTTGATAGGGATGAATTCCCCGTCAAAGACCCGAATCCTCGATTACACAAAGACCGAGATTGAGAGAAAGCGAGAGACAGAGAGAGAGAGTGAGAGAGAGAGAGTGGGGACCTTTGCAAGTTGCGATCGATGATGATAGATGAAGGGAGATTGAAGAACTAGGGTTTTAGCTTTTAGTTCTTTCTTTTTCGAGTCTTTCTCTGTCCTATGACCTCTATCATGTGGTAGTTGATGACCAAAGATGTCTGATGTCCGACGAGTGACGACAATTGGCGACAATAGACAAAGAAAGAAGAAGAACTAGGGTTCTTTGAGACTCTTTCTTTGTCCTCTCACCTCTGTCTATCGAGTGGTAGACAAGACTCAAGAAGTCTTGAGAGTTTTTTAGAATAGTTTTTGTCTTTTATGTTTTAATTTTTAATTTTTTACTTTTTGTGTTTTTGAGTTTTTATAATTTATTAATCAAATAAATGATTAATATATATATATATGAATTGGGGCTGGGCGGGGCAGGGATAGCTTCGTCGGGTTGGGGAGCTTGGGTACTCATCAAGGACGAGAAAAATTGCCACCCTACGCAGATGCACTCACCGCACCTCAAAGAAAACTCATCTCACTCTATCTGTGAGCGTGATGGACAAGAAATAAGAAAGCAAAGCAACCAGCCAAGTGGACACCTTATCTGGGTGGCCTATATCTTGCACCTCACCACTAGACCCTGAGATATTTATGGCCCCATGACCAAAGAACTTCAGGGCACCCAACCCAGAATCCTACAGTGGAACAATAGACTCGATAGACCATGCTAATAATTTCCAGGCCCTAATGCAACTATACGGGGCCAATGATGCAAGCCTATACGGGGCCAACTATACGGGGCCAACTATGCAACCCTCTGGGATACAGCTCGGCTATGGTACACAGGATTGGTCCCCGACTCCATAAGAAGTTGGGATTAGCTCGCCAATCTATTTACCACTCACTTCACCACCAATAAAAGGCACCCTAAGTCTGTGACCTACCTATTAAATAGCATTTAGAGACCTAATGAGACACTCTGTGAATACATTAGGAGGTTCAACTTGGAGCATCTCCAAACCCCTAACATTGACATGGTTGTACAACTCATCGTGGCAACAAACGGTGTCTGTCACCCCAACCTATGCTAGGAAATTGAATTGAAGCCTCCAACTTCTATGGAGAAATTCCTCACTGAGTCATCCTTTGGCCAACCTCAGCTAGGTCCAAGCCACGATAGTACTACACATCCTGGGGGAGGAACACACCTCTCCCCATCTGAAGAGCTACATGAGGATCGTTAAGGCAGTTGTGCATAGAGACGTTGATGTTCGGGATGAATTGACGTATGTCAAAAGGGTATGGACCAGCAAGACGTTCTTCTTGGCCCACCTGAAAAAGAGACGCGACAGGATCCATATAGATCTGATCAGTGCTCATAGGGTCGCAGCCTCCCTCAAGGTTGACGACATTCGAAGCAAATGTCGTTGACCTCACCTCAGCACTAGCCTTTGTTCTGCAAAATTTATGTACCCATAATGGTAGTGCTTTAACTATTCATCAGTTCATTGAGGAAATACATTTATGCTTTACTTGTAGGGTCTATCTTCGGCCATGTTGAAAGAATCTATGAGCTCCGCATTGTCCTTGTATATGTTGAAACGCTTCCCCTTCTCTACATTGTCGTTGTCCTAGTATATATATACAACTCCATAGCAAGTCATCCATTGTTCAAACTTCTCCAACATAGATGCATGTTGGAGAGTACGAGCACTAGCTTGAGAAGCAAAAGCTCCTAAAATGATCATTAGAGAGGCCATGCAGATGAGTTGTCATGCCATTGTCTGAAATGACATATGTACAGAGCTGCATGTGCAATTCCTTTGGTGACTATCCTTTATACAGAGCAGCATGTGCAATTCCCCAAGTAGCATACAACTATGTTCCTTGCCATGTAGTGGTGTTCGACTTGACATTTTTAATTAAGAAATTTAGTGGTGTAAGAGTGGTAATAATACATTCAATATTTGGGAGGCTGTGCTTAATTTTATCTTGCACTCAAAAGGACGCAATGCCACAACCATTATCAATTTTTGTTGGATCATATCTATCTATCTATCTATCTATATATATACATGGGTTGGTCGTGTCTCGATTATGGAGTATAAATAAGTTGATAAGGAGCGGCCTCATTGGATGATGGATGATCCCACATAGAAGTCCCATTAATAAAGTGCAAAATGAGACTTAATGTTTTGTTTTCTTAGCTTTTGCACTCAATTACCGCCTACTGCTGCATATATAATTTTGGTTCTACCTTATCTTAGTTAAAGTTTAAGAGAAGAATGTTCTTCAAAGAATAGGTCGAATTTTACTATGATGAATAACTGTACATGGCTGAATATTTATACAAAATAATAAAGAATAAATTACAATCAATTACAATAATAGAAACAGAGCAATAAGAAAAGGTCTTCAGTAGGAAACTTGCTAAGAAGAGAGTTTCCTTTATGCTCTGATTGATCTATCTTTGGTAAGAGTATTCTGTATTGTAGCTGGTCCTTTGGTTGGAAGACTGAAGCATTCTTTTGTAGGAGATCTATGGCTCTCTTTGGTAAGAGTGCTGGAGCTCTCTTATGTAGGAAGGCTAGAGCTTTATTTTCTAAGAGTGGAAGAGCTAGGGCTGGCTGACCTAGGGTTGGTCAGCTTCTCAATATGCCTCCTCAAGGAAAAGTGGGTTGGAAGCACTTGAAGCTTAGACCTAAACCATTAAAACCGTTGAGAAGGAAGTGGCTTAGTGAAAATATCGGCAAGTTGATCTTGTGTGGAAAGGAACCGCACGATTATACACTTCTTAACGATAAGATCCCGAAGGAAATGGAAATTAACATCAATATGTTTAGTACGGACACGGAAAATGGGAAAAACTGCAAGATACGTGGCCCCAATATTATCACAGTAGAGAACCGATGGAGATCTATGTTTGACCCCAAGTCAGAGAGAAGAGAATTGAGCCACAAGAATTCAGTGGTGGCATTGGCTAGACCTTGGAATTCAGCCTTAGTGCTAGAGTGAGCAATAGTCAGCTACTTCTTGGCACTCTGTGAGATCAAATGAGAACCAAGAAAGATACCATGGTCTCTAGTAGATCGTTTGTCGTCAGGGCAACTAGCCCAATCAGCATTTGTGTAAACAATTAATATCTCTGATGCACGACCCAAGAAAAATAAACTAGTGTCAATGGAACCCTTCAGATATAGTAGAATACGTTTAACTGTAGTCTAGTGCTCAGTAGTATGAGCATGCAAAAATTGACACTTTATTGACTACAAAAGCAACATTCAGTTGAGTAAGAGTGACGTACTGGAGTGCACCCACTATGCTCCGATACTGAGTGGGATGAAGGAGTAACTCGCCATCAAACCAAGAGAGATGAGAAGAGGTGACCAATAGACTGGAAACCGGTTTGGCTGCAGCAAGATTAGTCTTCAACAAGAGGTCCAATATGTACTTTTGGTGAGAGAAACAAACCTGGGGCATCACAATGAGACTCAATGGTAAGAAAATAGTGCAACGATGTCAAATTCTTGAGGGAAAAAGTTTGAGACAAACTGCTAATAAGCTGAGACACATGCAGAGAAGAAGAGCCAATAACAATGGGATCATCAATGTAAACAAGAATATAAATTATAATCTGATCTTGACTATAGATAAACAAGAAGGATCACATTGAGAGCTATGAAAGCCAATATCATATAGTTTATTACTTAATCGAGAAAATCAGGCCCGAGGAGCCTGTTTGAGACCATAGAGGGCTTTATAAAGCTTGTAGACATGATCAGGATAATTACTATCCTCAAACCCTTTCAGTCGGCACATATAGATCATCTTAGTAATAAAACCATTGAGGAAGGCATTACGGACGTCTAACTGGTGGATATCCCATCCATGGGAAACTACTAGTGAAAAAACAGCATGCACAGTTGTTGGTTTGACAACGGGGCTGAAGGTCTCAATGAAGTCAACTCTCGGAACTTGAATGAAACCTTGCGTGACAAGACGGGCCTTGTAATGTTCAATCGAGCCATCTGGGTGTCGTTTGATTTTGAAGACCCACTTGGACACAACGACGTTCATAGAGGAATCATAGGGAACCAACTCCCAAGTGCCATTCTAGAGTAGTGCATGAAATTCGGCAGTCGTAGCAGAACGCCAATGAGGGGACTTAGCAGCCTGTTCGTAGGAAGATGGCTCCTCTTCTTGAGCAGTAACATCATGGACTAGAGCAAGAGGAAGAGAGTGGCGAGTAGATGTCAGAGCTTGAGCCGATCTGGATGCCATTAATCTAGTTGTCATAGTATGAGTACGGACAGGGGGCTCCACGGCATGGGTTGTGTCATGCTACTCCTGAATAGGTTTGGTGCGCCGAATTGGTAAGAGATCATCAGTGATGGAAGCTTCCTGTTTTGGTTTAGGGGAAAAAGTGGCAGATTCCTCATTAGTAACAAATATAGATGGTGAGTGATCAGGAGATGCCTCAGGAACAGAATCAGTAGAAGCTGGACACGTGTAAGCATTAATAAAACCTAAAGAGGGGAGAGTAACCCCAGTAGGAGCAGCAGGGTTGGGAGATGGCGATGACTGTACCATTCTAGGAAAGGAATGTTCATAAAAAACAACATGGTGAGCAATGATCTCTTTGCCAGTAGCAGGGTTGTAACAATGATACCCTTTGTGACTGTTATGGTAGCCAATAAAGATACAATGAGCAAAGCAAAAATCCATCTTGTGAAAATTATAAGGCCAAAGTAGAGGAAAACATTTACAACCAAATACTTTCAATATAGAATATTCAGGAGGTTTGCCAAATAACTTCTCATGAGGAGAGAGATTTCCAAGACCTAGAGTAGGTAGTTTGTTGATAAGAAAGACTACATTTTCAGCAGCATCGGCTCAGAACGACTAAGGGAGAGAAGAGGACGCTAATAGAGATAAGGTGGACTCAATAATGTGCCGATGTCTGCATTCAACATTGCAGTTCTGTTCATGACTGTGGGGACAACTGAGATGGTGAGTAATACCAGCACTGTCATGATAACGGGAGAGAGAGCAAAATTCACCACCCCAATCACTCTGAAACATCTTGATTTTTGTAGAGAAAAGATTCTCAACAAGATTCTTGAATTTAAGAAGCATATTAAACACATCTGATTTTCGCTCAATAGGAAAAATCCATGAAAATTTTGAATATGCATCCATAAATAGAAGATAATACCAGAATCTTTTATTGGATAAAGTTGGGATAGGTCCCCATACATCAGAAAATACTAACTCAAGAGGGAAGAACAATCCATATTTGAAGACGGTAAACTTAAACGGTGGGCATTGCCCATCTAACAAGCTTCATACACAAAAGGATGACTAAAACAACCGGAATAAGGTAAACCAAATTTAGAAATAATGTTTTTCACAACTCTTAAGGAGGCATGACCAAGACGTTGATGCCATTTTGGCAAGGAGGTTTTCTCTCCAACACAAGCTTCCATGTTTTCTATCCTCTACTGAACTGCTCTAGGAAACTGATAGTCCATCTCTACTAGTACCTCTGAGTAAAATTCTCTTAGTATGGTCCTTCAAGACAAAGAAATCCAGATGAAATTCAAAAATCAAACCAAGTAAACCAAATAAACCCAAAAACCCAATATGACCCTTTTTCATGACCCTAGAAATTGACGTAAGGGCCATTATGACAATTTTAAAGTTACATTCAGCTATTGAGATGTAAGATTTGAATCTGATATGAACAAATTTGAAAATGACACCATTGCACGTAAAAAAAAAAACAAAGGAAATTATGGGAACCTCAGATTGATTAATTAATCCCCTGAATATTTTCTGAAAAAGCATGTTAGCTAGATTGAGTTGTCTCAGACCTGCTTCAGCCCTTCCTCTCTATAAATAAGATGGGTTTTAAGCTAGAGACTTTTGAAGAAAAAACAAGAACCTAGAATCCCCACCCGAATACCCAACCAGTTCAGCCAAGAACTTCAGAAAGAGTTTCAATCTCAGATTAGAACCCACTAAAAGTCTCAGACCTGCTTCAGCCCTTCTTCTCTATAAATAAGATGGGTTTTAAGCTAGAGACTTTTGAAGAAAAAACAAGAACCTAGAATCCCCACCCGAATAAACCATTTCAGCCAAGAACTTCAGAAAGAGTTTCAATCTCAGATTAGAACCCACTAAACACCCCAATTTCTCTCAGTGTTTTCATCCTAGCCTTCAAGAAAGGCAGAGCCCTTCCCAGCTCAGATATCCACCCTTGCGCATCAAGAAGCAATCACAAGACCTTTGTTCATCCAAAAATCTCAAGAGACACCATTCCTAGTTAAGCTCTACTAGGATTGCTTCTATAAAGTTTAGTCAAGTCTACATCAAATGCATACATTTCTTAACCAACATTGGTAGATTTTCATTCTTGTTAGTTAATTTTCGCATTAGTCTCCTTAATTTAAAAGATGATTTGGTTTGATTTCGGATTGATTGAGATTGTAGTTACCGACTTGGCCATATCAGTGTTGACCGAATCACAAGACTGGTAAAGGATGGTCCTTTGGATTTTCTAACCGTAGAAAATCTTCCCACTTCTGAACCTTGCCTTCAAGGTAAGATGTCTAAGCGGCCATTTAACGGTAAGCCTGAAAGATCTGAAGGCACACTTGACCTAATACATACTGATGTATGTGGTCCCCTGAGTGTTAGGACACGCAATCAACACGTGTATTTCATCACTTTTACAGATGATTATTCACGATATGGTTACGTGTACCTAATGAGACATAAGTCTGAATCCTTTGAAAAGTTCAAAGAGTTCAGACAGGAAGTCGAGAAACAGTTAGGGAGAGAAATTAAGGTCCTTCGATCATATCGAGGTGGCGAGTATCTCTCTGACGAATTCAGGGACTACTTAAAGGACAATGGGATAGTGTCACAATTAGCTCCTCCTGCTACACCTCAACTCAACGGTGTTTCAGAGAGGAGGAATAGGACCTTGTTGGACATGGACCGGTCACTTCTCGTACGCTTAAAATTACCCATATCCTTTTGGGGATACGCATTAGAGACTGCTATCTACGTGCTGAATCGGGTTCCAACCAAATCAGTTCCTAAAACTCCATATGAACTTTGGACCGGAAGGAAGCCAAGTGTAAGACACTTGAAGATTTGGGGTTGTCCTACACATGTTAAAAGAACAAGTGTGGACAAGTTGGAATCTAAAACCAGCCGTTGCCTGTTTATAGGCTACCTAAAGGATTCGGTGGGTTATCTATTCTATGACCCAAGTGAGCAGAAAGTGTTCTGTAGTTGAAACGCCCAATTCTTAGAATCCGAATACATCCTGGACACACATCATTAGGAAATAGTTCTTGATGAAGAGAGCTCTGGAGCAGTGGGAGATGTCCCACAAGTTCCAGGTAATGACCAACCTAGAAGGTCCACCTGGGTATCCAGACCACCAGTCCGATATGGTTATGACTAGGATAGTTACCTGGTGGAAGACTTGACTAGTGAAGAGGATCCCGAGACTTACGCGGAAGCTATGTTAGACATAGACTCCCAGAAGTGGGTGGAGGCCATGAAAGCTGAGATGGACTCGATGGAGACCAATGGAGTCTGGACTCTAGTAGACCCGCCCTCCGGGGTAAAATCAATTGGTTGCAAATGGATCTACAAGAGGAAGAAGGGCCACGATGGCAGGATTGAGACCTACAAAGCTCGTTTGGTGCCGAAAGGGTATACTCAGAAAGAAGGCATCGATTATGAGGAAACCTTTTCACCCGTGGCCATGCTTAAATCCATTAGGATCCTGCTAGCTGTAGCAGCATACCATGACTACGAGATTTGGAAAATAGATGTCAAAACCGCATTCCTGAATGGAGATCTTAGTGAAGATATCTACATGTTAGACAGTTTTGTATGCCCTTAGCTTCAATCAATAATGATGTACTTTATGAATTTATTGTAAATGAATAAAAGTACATATTTGATTCATGTTCCCTTGGTATGTTTCTGTGTAATACCCTTAAACTGGACACTTAATGAGACTCGAGTTAGTTTAGAATGTTCACAGCCAGAGGATTGGTCTGGGGAGACCTATCCTGACAAGGCTAACACTGTAGTGCCACCAAGTCGGTTGGGGTGGCCTGTCTCAGCTACCAGGGTGAGACCCTAGGCACATACAGTGTAGGATTAATAGAACCATTGAACCGGACCAGATTTCCAGTATTGCCCTGTACCTTGGAGATAGATGGGCAAAACTGGAAAGTTACACCTAACCCCTAGACTCGATTATGATACTACACTAGATGTCGGATTGGGTTGTCTTTGATGTACCAATCAGTGAGATCCTTAGCAAGGGTCAAAACCTGGGTATGTTGGGACAATCCGAGAATTCATCTGAGTGGGTGATCATAGTGAAAGGATCAGCCCCTTTGTCGGACAAAGGTAATGATCGGGGATGCACTCTCTCGGATGGAAACCAAGACTGCTGGCAGCCGATTTCAACCGTTGAGATTTGTTTTTGCAAAGTATAATTTATATGAGATATAAAAGTATATATTATGGTTTCTAAAATGTTTGCAAAAGTTTTTAATTCCCAGGATCCATATAAGTAGAGAGTGCAACACTGTTCCTTGCAGTCGTGGGAGAGGTCCTCTCTTGTTGGGCAGTGTATGATCATTATGGGCTGAGAGGTTAAGTGTAAGACCATTGAGGATAATACCTGATGGGCTAATCTTGCATCTGCCCACAGCCTTTGGGTGTTACAAGGTGGCTTGGCCCAGGGACCACTTAGGGTAAGTATTGGGCCCATAGAGCCCCTAAGATGGGTTTTCAGGGGGTGCACTGTCTTTAACAGTGCATTCGGCCAGGCCATGTAACAAAGGCTGGGCCGAACCCATGTGGCTAATGTGTAGATCAATGTTTGGGTCCCACGCCTTACAAGGAAGCCCAACTGGGCAGCAATTTGGAAGGTTAAGTGAGTACATAAGCTTAATGGGCCTAATGCCCATTTCGAACTGGGCTGTTTATTTAATTAATTATGGGGCGAATTCTGAGATAGATTAGCAGATAAGATAGGGTCTTAATCCTATCCACTCAGAGAGTCCAGATCTGAATGTGATTCAGATTTAGAAACCTCCTAATGAGATTAGGAGAAAGCTAATCTAATCTGCAGATAAGATAAGGGTTTATCCCTGTCACCTAAAGAGAGATCTTATCAAAATATGATTTGGATAAGCAGCTCCTAATTGGATTAGGAGCTGATCTTTTAGGTTAACAAAAGAAGGGGGCGGTAGCCTGAGAAAGATACACATCTGATTCTCTTCAGAGCTGAAAAAAAATCACAGAAAGAGAGATTTCTGCACCTTGCGAATTCTCTCCTGCCGCCGCCATTGCCTTTAGTTCGATCTCCAGTTCTTGGGAGAAATCAAGATTTGATCTTGATTCCAATCTTTTGGGAAAATATTGGTTGGAGCTGTACTCACAAGCCATCCAGTTGATTCTTGCGAGGGGTTAAGTTCTTTTGGAAGAACGTTGTTGATTCTGCTCCATCCTTCACTGCGCCATCTTCAGTGGGAGCAGATTTTGGATCCTTCCTTGGGCATGAACACCTCCATTGGGAGATATTGATTCTATGTATCAGGTATATCCTCCCTACTACTTCTTTTGGTTCAAATCTGATTTGGTTCTTGATTCAAGATTGATCCTTGAAATATGTTTTCTAAAATAGGGAATTTGATTCCCTGCAAAGATGGAAGAAATTTTTGAAATTCGCCCTATCCATTCCGCAAGATTTGGGCATCCATGAGATGGATATCCCATCCCTTCAGTGGTATTAGAGCCAGGTTCAAATCTTGAATCAATTTAATTCAGATCTGAACCTGCGCAAATGGGCTTAAGGTGTTCTACCCGATTTGCGCAGATATGGGTTTTGGGAAATTTATTCCCAAAATTATTAGGCGAATAATCTGAAATTAATTTTATATAAATCTGATTATTGTTTAGAATATTTCTTTATGATTTTCTTGATTTATGGGCTGTTCGTACAAGTGGAGATCGAATTCTTGGTTTACACAGGGAACCTGCAAGATTTGCAGTCTCTTGATTTATTCATTTCATTTGGTCTGTAAATAATTTTTTTTTTATTTTTAGACTCAATGTATTAGGTATTCGATCTGATGTAATTATAATAGAAATTAGGTTTTCTATTTAATTTATTTTGGATTGAAGATGGCAGCGCAAGGAAGGAGATTTCTTAGATGGGACATTCGCTACCTGCGATTTGCAGTTTATGAAACTGCATTCTGTGATCTAACCTCTGTTTTGCAGGATGGATTGTACGGACAGCCCTGGATTAACTGATTCTTGTTATCTTTTATCAGTTCTTTAATTTCAGATTATTTTCTTGAATTAAAGATTTAATTAAAGATCAAACCCTAGACCCATTCGAACCAAGATTGGTTCAAATTGTTTGGACCAAATCTAGGGCTTATTCAAGGCTGAAAGTCAGCCCTAATTTTCCCACAAATGGGCCTAAGTATTGATGTTTAATTAAATGGTTAATTCGGCCCACCCTGTAAGGCCCAGTTTTAAACTGTTAAAACTGTCAAAAGCCCACTTTAAAGGAACAAGCTATATGGGCCGAACTGGGTAACCCTGATTCAGCCCATATACCTAGATGATGTTAACTGTTAATATTATGAATTAAAATGGGCTTCAAATGGGCTATTACAGATAATTAATTGATTGGATCAATTCCTCCCTGCATGTGATGTATGGATGTGTGTGATGTGCTATGTTCATGGACCATAAGTGCTTGGCCCATACAGATTCGATAGTGGCTCTTGCGCACACCATGGCTGAATGCACATCATTGCCATGGTGTCTCTACTGGTCATTTGATGACCTCCCTCAATGGTGGGCCCCACACCTCCTGAAGAGGTTATGTGCGGAACCCTAGCCGATTTAGGCCCACCGAAATCTGGCTTTATGAAAGTCAGTGGGAGCCACTCTAGTTTGACCTAAAATAAACTAGGGCGTAATTCTTGTTCCCTCCAGTAAATATGAGTGCATGTGATAGGGAGATTCATATGATGAACTCTCTAAAGGCCTTCCATCATTAGCATGAGGATGGGTTCTTCAGTAATGAGGAAATGCACCAGAAAATGGGCTATCCATTTGCTGTTGGGCTTGTCTAAGTGTTTCATAAGATGATAGGGGCGTCATAGACCGATGTGGGAGGGGCTTCACCAGAAAATGGGAACTCTCTCACAGTACCTTGGCGTTCACGAATGTGATGAGTAAGCACTCACTAGACAGAAAGGTTTACTTGAAAACAACTCTGAACCTTGTCTGACAGAGGCCAAAAGGGAAAACTCATATGATGAGTGGATGTGATCCTTCACAGAAAGGTGGTGGGGTTTTGCAGCTGAAACAGTTGGCTCCATGCACCCTATGTTGTTTCCCACATTTCCAGAGACAAGTCGCTATCTCCGTCCTTGAGCAGGAGGGAAAACTCAGAGATGAAAAAATGGGAATGGAACATAGATTAAAATCCATATCTATGACTTGAACATGAATCAAATAAGGTTGTTGACTGATATTTGCTGTTTTATCAGAAAATGGCAAACAGACAATTTGCAAAGCTTCTTGACGACAACAAGCTTAAGGGCCCAAACTATGCCGACTGGTACCGTAACCTAATGCTGGTTTTAACATCTGAAAAACTAGACAAGGTAGTCAAGTCTCCTGCCTCGGAACGTACGGGTGATAGGGCTTCTAAAGCCCGTAGGAGAGAATTCCAAGAATGGGAGGATAAAAACTCCCTAGCCCGCTACTATGTCGTTGCTTCTTTGGACAACTCAATACAGAGGCAATTCGATTAGATCGAACTTGCTAAGGACATATTGAACAGCCTGAAAACAATGTATGAAGAGCCGAACCGTTCTACTCGGCAGAAGGTCTTGAAAATGTTCATGACCGCTCAGATGTCCAAGGGGCAGAAAGTTCACGACCATTGTCTTCGGATGATGGGTTACATTAACAAGCTGGAAGCCCTTGGATCCGGGCTAGACCTTGGAACTCAAGTAGATGCCATTCTGAACTCCTTGCCCTATTCCTTCAATGGGTTCATATTAAACTACAATATGAACAAGCTGAATGTCAGCATCCAAGAGCTGAGCAATATGTTGCAAAGGGCCGAGGACTTACTTAAGAAGGATGAGCCTGTGGTGATGCTTGTTGAAGCTAACAAAACGGGCAAGAAAAAGAGGAAGGCAAAGAAGCCTCAGAAGAAGACTACCAAGCCCAAGAAGCAGAAGAAGGATAGGACAGCAGATGCATGTCACTTCTGCAAACAGACCGGCCACTGGAAGAGGAACTATCCTCAGTACCTCTTTTTGTGCAAAATCTAAGAAGAAATTTGATTTCTATCTCAAAGCTATGTGCGGATGGATATTCTATCTTTTTCAGTAATACGATTACTATTAAAAGAAACAATAAGTTCATCGGATATGGGGAACTGGAGAACGGTCTCTATGTTCTACATCCTTCTCTAGAAACAAACATAGCCGAAACTACGTCGGCTGAAATCCCCAAGAAAAGAGCACGTGATACAGTTAATCCCACGTGCCTGTGGCATTACCGACTTGGCCATATTGGTATTGACCGAATCACAAGACTGGTAAAGGATGGTCCTTTGGATTTTCTAACTGTAGAAGATCTTCCCACTTGTGAGCCTTGCCTTCAGGGTAAGATGACAAAGAGGCCATTTAACGGTAAGCCTGAAAGATGTACAGGCACGTTTGACCTTATACATACTGATGTATGTGGTCCCCTGAGTGTTAGGAGCCGTAACCAACACGTGTATTTCATTACATTCGCCGATGATTTTTTACGATATGGTTACGTATACCTAATGAGACACAAGTCTAAATCTTTTGAAAAGTTCAAAGAGTTCAAGCAAGAGGTCGAGAAATAGTTAGGAAGAGAAATTAAGGCCCTTCGATCAGATCGAGGTGGCGAGTATCTCTCTGATGAATTCAGGGACTACTTAAAGGACAATGGGATAGTATCACAGTTGGCTCCTCCTGCTACACCACAACTTAATGGTGTTTCAGAGAGGAGGAATAAAACCTTATTGGATATGGTCCGGTCACTTCTCACCCATTCAGAGTTACCCACATCCTTTTGGGGATACGCATTAGAAACCGCATTATACGTGCTGAACCGGGTTCCAACCAAATCGGTTCCTAAGACTCCTTATGAGCTTTGGACCGGAAAGAAACCAAGTGTACGACACTTGAAGATTTGGTGTTGTCCGGCTCACATTAAAAGAACGAATCCGGACAAATTGGAATCCAAGACCAGCCGTTGCCTATTCGTAGGCTACCCAAAGGGCTCAGTGGGCTACCTAATCTATGATCCAAGTGAGCAGAAGGTGTTCTGCAGTCGGAATACACTATTCTTGGAAAATGAGTACATCCTGGACAATCTACGTCAGGAAATTGTTCTTGATGAGGAGAGCTCAGATGCAGTGGGAGGTGTCCCACAAGTTCCAGGTAGTCACCAACCTAGAAGATCTACCCGGGTGTCCAGGCCACTAGTCCGTTTTGGTTATAATCAGGATAGTTACCTGGTTGAAACCTTGACTAGTGAAGAGGATCCCGTGACATATACAGAAGCTATGTTGGACATAGACTCCCTTAAATGGGTAGATGCCATGAGAGCTAAGATGGACTCAATGGAGACCAATGGAGTTTGGACTCTAGTGGATCCGCCCTCTGGGGTAAAAGCAATTGGTTGCAAATGGATCTACAAGAGGAAGAAGGGCCCCGATGGCAGGGTTGAGACCTACAAAGCTCGTCTGGTGGCAAAAGGATACACTCAGAAAGAAGGCATCGATTACGAGGAAACCTTTTCGCCTGTGGCTATGCTTAAATCCATTAGGATCCTGCTAGCTGTAGCAACTTACTATAACTATGAGATTTGGTAGATGGATGTCAAAACTGTGTTCCTGAATGGGGATCTTACTGAAGATATCTATATGCAGCAACCGCAAGGTTTTGTAGCTGGGGGTCAGGAACACATGGTCTGTAAGTTGAATAGGTCTATATATGGATTTAAGCAAGCTTCTAGAAGTTGGAACATCCAATTTGACTCTACGATCAAAAAGTTTGATTTTGAGCAAAACCCAGATGAACCTAACAAGGTTACGTTTCTGGTTCTGTATGTGGATGACATTCTACTCATTGGGAATGATGTAGGAATGTTAACTACGATAAAATTATGGCTATCACAGCAATTCTCCATGAAAGACCTTGGAGAAGCCTCTTATATACTGGGTCTTCGACTCTATAGAGATAGATCGAAGCAGATAATAGGATTATCCCAATCTGCTTATATTGACAAAATAGTCAAGAGATATAGCATGGAAAACTCCAAGAAAGGAAATGTTCTTTTCAGGCATGGAGTCAATCTTTCCAAGAAGATGTCTCCAAAGACCTCTGAGGAAATCGAGAGCATGAAAGACGTTCCCTATGCCTCAGCCGTAGGGAGCATCATGTATGCCATGCTATGCACTCATCCTGACATCGCCCAGGTAGTGAGTGTAGTAAGCAAATTCTAGGCCAACCCAGGGCAGGAGCATTGGACTGCTGTGAAATGCATACTAAAGTACCTTCAAAGGACAAAAGAGTTTTGTCTGGTATTCGATGGTAGTTCACTACAGATCCAAGGGTTTACAGATGCGGATTTCCAGTAGGATCTGGATGATAGAAAGTCTACATCTGGATATGTTTTCACGATAGGATCGTGTGCTGTTTGCTAGAAAAGCAGCAAACAGGGGTCCACAGCAGACTCCACAACCGAGGCCGAATACATTGCCGCAAGTGAGGCTGCCAAAGAAGCCGTATGGATGAAGAAGTTCGTTCATGAGTTGGGAGTAGTTTCGTCCAGCACATCACCCATTCCATTGTTGTGTGACAACAATGGAGCCATTGCTCAGGCTAAGGAGCCACAAGCCCACTCGAAGTCGAAGCACATCGAGAGGAAGTACCATGTACTGTGGGAGATTGTTAGTAGAGGGGACATCCTGATTCAGAAGGTAGCATCAGCGGAAAATGTAGCAGACCCATTGATGAAGCCACTATCACAGAAAGTGTTTGAGAAACACGTGGAAGGCATGGGACCCCAGCTAGTACCTGATTGGACCTAAGTGAAAGTGGGAGTTGTTAGATAGTTTTGTATGCCCTTAGCCACAATCAAGAATGATGTACTTTATGAATTTATTGTAAATGAATAAAAGTACATATTTGATTCATGTTCCCTTGGTATGTTTCTGTGTAATACCCTTAAACTGGACACTTAATGAGACTCGTGTTAGTTTAGAATGTTCACAGCCAGTGGATCGGTCTGGGGAGACCTATCCTGACAAGGCTGACACTGTAGTGCCACCAAGTCGGTTGGGGTGGCCAGTCTCAGCTACCAGGGTGAGACCCTAGTCACATACAGTGTAGAATTAATAGAACCTTTGAACCGGACCAGATTTCCAGTATTGCCCTGGACCTTGGAGATAGATGGGCAAAACTGGAAATTTACACCAAACCCCTAGACTCGATTATGATACTACACTAAATGTCGGATTGGGCTGTCTTTGATGTACCAATCAGTGAGATCCTTAGCAAGGGTCAAAACCTGGGTATGTTGGGACAATCCAAGAATTCATCTGAGTGGGTGATCATAGTGAAAGAATCATCCCCTTTGTCGGACAAAGGTAATGATCGGGGATGCACTCTCTTTGATGAAAACCAAGACTGCCAACAGCCGATTTCAACCGTTGAGATTTGTTTTTGCAAAGCATATTTTATATGAGATATAAAAGTATATATTATGGTTTCTAAAATGTTTGCAAAACGTTTTAATTCCCGGGATCCATATAAGTAGAGAGTGCAACACTGTTCCTTGCAGCCGAGGGAGAGGTCCTCTCTTGTCGGGCAGTGTATGATCATTATGGGCTGAGAGGTTAAGTGTAAGACCATTGAGGATAATACCTGATGGGCTAATTTTGCATCTGCTCACAGTCCCTGGGTGTTACAAGGTGGCTTGGCCCAGGGACCACTTAGGGTAAGTATTGGGCCTATAGAGCCCATAAGATGGGTTTTCAGGGGGTGCACTGTCTTTAACCGTGCATTCGGCCAGGCCTTGTAACAAAGGCTGGGCCGAACCCATGTGGCTGATGTGTAGATCAATGTTTGGGTCCCACGCCTTACAAGGAAGCCCAACTGGGTAGCAATTTGGAAGGTTAAGTGAGTACATAAGCTTAATGAGCCTAAAGCCCATTTCGAACTGGGCTGTTTATTTAATTAATTATGGGGCGAATTCTGAGATAGATTAGCAGATAAGATAGGGTCTTAATCCTATCCACTCAGAGAGTCTAGATCTGAATGTGATTCAGATTTAGAAACCTCCTAATGAGATTAGGAGAAAGCTAATCTAATCTGCAGATAAGATAAGGGTTTATCCCTATCACCTAAAGAGAGATCTTATCCAAATATGATTTGGATAAGCAGCTCCTAATTCCTGAGACCCATTCGAGAAGAGAGTGCGACACTGTACTTTGCAGCCAGGGGAGAGGTCTTTCCTTGTCGAGCAGCGTTTGATCATTAAGGGCTGAGAGGTTAAGTGTAAGAGACCATTAATGGTTGTTTTACTTGATGGGCTATATCTCACTTAAGTCTGTTGTCCTTGGGCCTTCATAGGATGGTTGGACTCAATGATCATTTACTGTAAATGTTGGGCCCATTAAGAGCCCATACTGATGGACTTAGGGTTTCACACTACTTGATAGTGTATTCGGCCAAGCCTTTTCACAGAGGTTGGGACGAACCCATGTAGGCTTATGTGAGGTCATTGTTGGGGTCCAACGCTAAATAAAGTGAACCTAAATGGGCCAACAACAAACCAAGGATGTAAGCCACTTGCTTATTAGGCCTAAAGGCCATGATTAATTGGATTAATTAGGGTGTCACATGATAGCTTAAGCAGTCATTTTATATGGGTGAATATGGGTTTGGATATGGGTCTGGATCAGCCATTAGGATAAGAGGATAAGTTTTATCCACTTAGCGAGTTCAAATCCAAATAAATATTTGGATTAGGAATCTCTTAATTTGATTAGGAGTGGTGATCCATAAGGCTAAAAAAAGAGGAGATCGAATTTGCTCCAGTTTACTCTTCTCTTAATTCTCTCTCTCTCTGTTCTTTATGCCTCAGAAACCCTAATTCGACCTCCCCTTCTTGGACTGATCTTGATCAGTTCCACCTCTTATTTTTGGAAGAAAAATACAGAGAAAATTCGTGCTCACCTCCCTTGTACGATCCAAAGTGTTGGATTGTAGTTTTGTTGAAAATTGTGTTGCTGAATCGGCTTCAATTCAAGCTGTGCCATCTTCAGGGGAAGTTGGTTTTGGGATTCAGTTTGAGTGTGAACTATCACTTTGGGAGCTACATTTGTGGAATCCGTATCAGGTATACTTCTCCATTCTTTTTGGTTTCAGATTTAGTCTGGTTTCGGTGCAAGAACGATCCTTGAGAAATACAGCTTTTTAAAACTGGGAATACGATTCCCTGAAGGTTGCAAGAAAATTTTTGAAATTTTGCCCAACCATCTGGCATGGTTCGGCCATCCATATGATGGATTTCACCTTCCTTCACTTGCCGATTTGAGTTTTAGTTAAAATCCAGTTTGGTTCATTCCAAGGGATGAACCTGGCTTCGATACCACTGTTGAAATGGTTAGGATTCATCGTATGGATGGTCGAACCATGCTAGATGGCTGGGCAAAATTTCAAAAAATTTACTAATCCTTTTGGGAATCGAATTCCCAATGTTTTGAAAAATTGCACTTTTCAGAATTGGTCTTGCACTAAATCAAACCAGATTTGAAACCAATCAAAGAGGAAGATTTATACCTGATATGGATACCACAAATGTAGATCCTAAGGTGGCACAGTGTGTAGGTGAAGCCGATTCAATAACATAGTTTTCAGCAAAATTGCAACCCACCTACTTGTATCGAACTGGGGAAGGTGAGCTTGAAGTTCCTCTAAATTTTTCTTGCAAAAATGAGAAGAAAACTGTCCATCTGTCCTTGAAAGCCTAGGTCGTGACAGGGTTTCATGGAAGACAAAAGAGAAGAAGAGAGAACAAGAAATAGTGGTATTCTTGTCTAGTTCACCCTCTTCTTCTTTTATCTCTTTATGGACACTTCTGCTAATCAAATTAGGAGATTATCCAAATCTAATTTGGATCTGGACTCTAATAAGAGATAAGCCTTATCCTCTTAAGAGGATAGGTGCTCCATACCCATTTCCTAACCTAGATTCGACTTAGAGCACATGACAACTTAATTTAACATGTGACAACTTACTTATTCTTATTGATTATGGGCCTTAGGCCCATTTTCTTCAAAGGCTCATGACCCAAGATGTTGTATGGCCAGCTTAGGCCAGATTTGTATGGTGTGGAACCCCACATTTACACTTAAATGATCATTGAATTCAGCCATCCTATGAAGATCCAAGGATAATAGACTTAAGATAAAGACCATTAGGTAATCAACCCTGTAATGGTCTCTTACACTTAACCTCTCAACCCATAATGGTCACAACACTACCCAATGGGGAAGGACCACTCCCCTGGCTGCAAGGTATAGTGTCACCTCTCCTTGACAGATCCATTGCCGGTAGTTTAGATTTCCATCAGAGAGAGTGTAAGCCCAATCTTTCGCATTGTCCGACAAGGGGGCCGATCTTAACATTATGATCACCCACTCAGATGAATTCTCAAACTGCCCCAACATACCCAGGTTTTGACCCTCAATGGATCTAATTGATTGGCATATCAAAGACAGCCCAATCCAACACCAAGTGTAGTACCATAATCAAGTTTAGGGGATATGTGTAACTCTCCAGTTTTGCCCATCAATCTCCAAGGTCTAGGGAATAACTAGAAAATGGTCCTGGTTCAATGTTTCATTTAAACACACACTACATGTGCTATGGGTCTAACCCTAGCAATCGAGACAAGCTGCCCTAATTTCTTTGGAAGCATATCAGTCTCAAATGATATATATATATAGGGTTGCCAATTTTCCCCATTTGCCCAATCCCCGTGGTGATCCACCTCGAATGGGGCGGGGATGGGGTTGATTTTCCCCTATGGGGACGGGGATGGGGAATTTTCATCCCCATTAGTGGGGACGAGGATCCACACTAATATATATGTATATATGTATGCATACGTTGTATATGTATATATGTACACATACATCTATATATTAATATTTTTAAAAATATGGTTGAATTGTTTCTAATAAGATTGTAAATTTTATTTTTTAAATAAAACTAAAAACAAAAACAAAATGGTTAACATTATAAAAAATCACGGGGAATGGGTATCCCCATGGGGATGGGGTTCCCCATTGGGACGGGGATGGGAATTTTCATGAGGAAGGGGATGGGGAGAGGCATATATATATATATATATATATATATATATATATATATATATATATATATATATATATATACTAGAAATTAAGCACATGTAGTGCATGTAAGTTTGGAATCTGATGTGAACAAATTTGAAAATAACACCGTTGCATGTAAAAAAAAAACAAAGGAAATCATGGGAACCTCTTGAAAAAGCATGTTAATTAGCTAGATTGAATTGTCTCGGATATCCACCCTTGCGTATCAATTAAGGAGCAGTTACAAGACCTTTGTTCATCCATAAATCTCAAGAGACACCATTCCTAAGATCTAGGATTGCTGCTATAATGTTTAGTCAAGCCTACATCAATACATAAATTTCTTAACTAGCTTTGGTAGATTTTCATTCCTAGCTTGTTAGTTAATTTTCGCATTACTCTCCTTCTAAAATTAATGATTTAGTTTGATTTCCAATTGATTGATGATAATGGGATTTAGGGTAAATTAATACCTAATTCCCGATAACTTCATTATCACACACAAATGGTCGATTTGCATATATCCCTTATCTCCCCACTGAGTGCCCCACGAATTCTTGAGTAGCCAGTACTTCATGCCCTCTTCACTTGTACCATAACCAACCACTGTAATAGCATGGTTTAAATCAGTTCCACATTCCCCTGTAAAAACACCAGTTGAGTAGAAGAGGAAGTCGTTGGAACTAGCGTCTATGGCGACAGAAACTGGTTGCATTGCTACTGCCTTCAATAACTCATTCTCATCATTTGATGGGACGTCCACATATCCACTGATACTTGCTGCATGGGATGCTGATTTCTCTGTGTCGCACATTCCCTACACTCCTCTGTAAGGGTAGTTTTCTTCGCTGTTAATGCCTCCAGCTTGTTGGATATATTGGAATGCAGTATCCATAAAACCACCGTCACAGCCATTATTTTCAGTGTTGCAGTCTACCAGCTGTTGCTCAGATAGAGAAATTTGTTGGCCTTTCTTGATTTGGATAATCCCTTCTATTGCTGCCACTGCCGAGAATGCCCAACAACATCCTATATATATTGAATTGATTGCTTTGTTAGTGAATTGTACGTATTGTAATGCTTTGAACCCTAGTCGCACTTGCACCCCAAATTATATATATACTTGGTAGAAAAGAAAAAAAAATATATATATATATATATTGCCACTTACCACAACGGCCTTGGTCTTTGATGGGGGTAACAGCTCCTTTTTCTCTCCAGTCTAGACTTGGCGGAACATCAGTCACATTTTCGTAACTGAAACTGCGGCCATGGGGAAATTTTGATGATGGCCTTTGTTGTGCAAAATTTATGTAACCATTACGGTAATGCTTTAACTCTTCATCGGTCCGGTCAGCAAATGCATTTATGCTTTGCTTATATGGTCTATCACCAGCCAAGTTGAACGAATCTATGCGCTCCGCGTTGTACTTGAATATGTTGAAGCGTTTCTCCTTCTCTACATTGTCCTGGTATACAACTCCATGGCGAGCTATCCATTGCTCAATGGATAACAAAAGCTAGGCTAAGTAATTGAGGATCGATGTCCAATTCTTTGGTGGTTTTCATTTATATAGAGTTTGCATGCAATGTGCACTTCCCCACGTAGAGCAATACGTACAAACTAATTTCCTTGCCGTGCAGGGGGTGTTTGACTTATAACATTTATCAAGCATTCCTTATCATTCCAATCAATCCAGTAGTGCAGGGTGACTAAAAGTTTCCTTGAAGTAATTGGAGAGTCTAACTTAAACTATATATAGCATTGATTAAGAAATTTCTTCATACGAGAGTGTGGCAAGAATTACCTGCGCAAATTGGGGGATAACATCATATCAAAGAAGAAAAAAAAATGGCCAGGGGTCATATTTTCTTGCACTTTGGAAACGGAACCGTGACAAAAGCTACTTAATTTGCTTATTCTTATACAGTTATACTTGCATTCGGTCAGTCACAAGTGTCCATTTACATGTGAAAGACATACATCATATAAAACAGATGTGAGTATGTGACTGACAAAGGCTATTAGAATAAAAGTAAGTATTTGAGATGGTCTAGAATTGGAGAATAAGGTTGTGTTTGATGTTTCCACTTTCTTCTTCAATCATTTTCGGTTGACCCATTTGTTCCTCCAGGTTGTAGGACAATGGTTTAACAATCCTATTGAACAGGTTGACCCTTCAATCATTTTCGGTTGACCCATTCGTTCCTCCAGGTTGTAGGTCAATGGTTCAACAATCCGAGTTGAACAGGTTGACCCGTGATGTCGTCACATATATAAGTTAAGAAAACTACAAACTGAGACTAACGCTGATGAGGTTCCTCGGCTTTTGCATTTAATTAATTAGAGAGTCCAACTTGAACCGTCACATTCATTAAGAACTTTCCTGATCATGTCATATGAGAGAGTGGCATCTATTACATGCGCAAATTGGAGAACATATTTTCTAGTATAGGGGACGCAATCATGACCAATGCTACTATTTCCTAGACCACAAACTATTCAATGGTCCGGTCGCTTCTCATACACTCAGAGTTACCCACATCCTTTTGGGGTTATGCATTAGAGGCTGCGATTTACGTGCTGAATCGGGTTCCAACCAAATCGGTTCCGAATACTCCATATGAACTTTGGACCGGAAAGAAACCAAGTGTCAGACACTTGAAGATTTGGGGTTGTCCTGCACACGTTAAAAGAACGAGCGCAGACAAGTTGGAATCTAAGACCAGTCGTTGCCTATTTGTAGGCTACTCAAAAGGCTCTGTAGGTTACCTTTTCTATGACACAAGTGAGCAGAAAGTGTTCTGTAGTCGAAATGCGCAATTCTTGAAAACCGACTATATCCTGGACACCCATCGTCAGGAAGTTGTTCTTGATGAGGAGAACTCAGGAGCAGTGGGAGATGTCCCACAAGTTCTAGGTAGTGACCAACTTAGAAGATCCACTCGGGCATCCAGGCCACCAGTCCGTTATGGTTATGATCAGGATAGTTACCTGGTGGAAACCTTGACTAGTGAGGAGGATCCCGTGACTTACGCGGAAGCTATGTTGGACATAGATTCCCAGAAGTGGGTGGAGGCCATGAGAGCAGAGATGGACTCAATGGAGGCCAATGGAGTCTGGACTCTAGTAGATCCACCCTCCGGGGTAAAAGCAATCGGTTGCAAATGGATTTACAAGAGGAAGAAGGGCCCCGATGGCAGGATTGAGATCTTCAAGGCTCGTCTAGTGGCGAAAGGGTACACTCGGAAAGAAGGCATCGATTATGAGGAATCCTTTTCGCCTGTGGCCATGATTAAATCCATTAGGATCCTGCTAGCTGTAGCAGCATACCATGATTATGAGATTTGGCAGATGGATGTCAAAACAACATTCCTGAATGAAGATCTTACTGAAGATATCTATATGCAGTAGCCACAAGGCTTCATTGCTGCAGGTCAGGAAAACATGGTATGTAAACTTAATAGATCCATTTATGGACTTAAGCAAGCTTCTAGAAGTTGGAACATCCGTTTTGACTCTGTTGTCAAATCGGTTGACTTCGAGTAGAATCCGGATGAACCCTGTGTCTACAGGAAGTTCAGTGGAGATAAGGTTACCTACTCATTGGGAATGATGTAGGAATGTTAATTACGGTGAAAGTATGGCTTTCGCAGCAATTCTCCAAGAAAGATCTTGGAGAAGCCTCCTATATACTGGGTCTTCGACTCTATAGAGATAGATCGAAGCGGATAATTGGATTATCCCAATCTGCTTATATTGACAAAATAGTCAAAAGATACAGCATGGAAAACTCCAAGAAAGGAAATGTTCCTTTCAGGCACATTTATCGGACAGGATCAGCCCCTTTGTCGGACAAAGGTAATGATCGGGGATGCACTCTCACTGATGGAAACCAAGACTGCCGGCAGCCGATTTCAACCGTTGAGATTTGTTTTGCAAAATATATTTTATATAAGATATAAAAGTATATATATTATGGTTTCTAAAATGTTTGCAAGAAGGTTTTAATTCCCGGGATCCATATGAGTGGAGAGTGCAACACTGTTCCTTGCAGCCGAGGGAGAGGTCCTCTCTTGTCGGGTAGTGTATGATCATTATGGTCTAAGAGGTTAAGTGTAAGACCATTGAGGATAACACCTGATGGGCTAATCTTGCATCTGCCCACAGTCCCTGGGTGTTACAAGGTGGCTTGGCCCAGGGACCACTTAGTGTAAGTGTTGGGCCCATAGAGCCCATTTGATGGGTTTCAGGGGGTACACTGTCTTCAGCAGTGCATTCGGCCAGGCCTTGTAACAAAGGCTGGGCTGAACCCTTGTGGCTGGTGTGTAGATCATTGCTTGGGTCCCACACCATACAAGGAAGCCCAACTGGGCAGCAGTTTGGAAGGCTTTTTGAGTACATAACCTTAAATGGGCCTTAAGCCCATTTCGAACTGGGCTGATTTGATCAGTCATTTAAAGAGGGCGAATTCTGAAGTGGGTCAGCTAAAAGGATTGGGCTTAGACCCTATCCACTCAGAGAGTCCAAGATCTAAATGAGATTTAGATCTGGAAACCTCCTAATTATATTAGGAGATGGCTGATCTGATCTGCAGATAAGATAAGGATTATCCCTTATCACTAAGGGACTTCTAACCCAAATATGATTTGGATTGGCAACTCCTAATCTGATTAGGAGCTGATCCCTTTGAGATTATAAAAGGGGAAGGGGGCGGCAGCCTTTTACATGATCAACAGCATTCTTCTCTTTGAAGAAAGAGAGATTGAGAGATTTCCTGCATATTGCGAATTCTCTCCTGCCGCCACCTTCCTGCCATTGCCATTCCTTCAGTTCGATCTCCAGTTCTTGGAAGCAATCAAGATTTGATCTTGATCTCAATCTTTTGGGAAAAGATTGGTTGGAGCTGTACTCACAAGTCGTCCAGTTGATTCTTGCGAAGGGTCAAGTTCTTTTGAAGAACATTGTTGATTCTGCTCCATCCTTCACTACGCCATCTTCAGTGGGAGCAGATTTTGGATCCTTCCTTGGGCGTGAACACCTCCATTGGGAGATAGTATTTCTCCGTATCAGGTATAATCTTCTCCCACTCCTTTTGGTTCAGATCTGGTTCAGTTTATGGTTCAAGATTGATCTTTGAAAATATGATTTTCTAAATAGGGAATACGATTCCCAGTTGAAGGGAGAGATAAATTTTTGAAATTCGTCCCTTATTCCGCAATCTTTGGGCGCCCATAGGATGGATCTCTCATCCCTTCAGAACCCTGCTAGGAGTTGGACTTCCTAAGCACAAGACACCACTTACGCCCCTAACATGGAAATTAGTAGGGCAACCACCTCGGTCAGGTTGGACAACATGGCCTCGGCATTGGGGTCCAAGCAAAACAGGCGTAGGAGGCACCCAAGGCATAATCCCATCAAGAGCCGACTCGGTCCTTAGGTGGATGGTCGTCAGACAAGCCCGCCTAAAGAACAAGAAGTCAGCCTATCAAACACCTCGACTGCTCCTCAATTCATTCGGCCTTTGCCCCTTTCGGCCAAGATCCTTGCTGAGCCCTGGCCTAATAATTTTTTAGCCTCAAACCTAGAGACTTAGGACTAAATGACAGACCTCGTTGACCACATCAACAAATTGTAGGCTTTGATGTAGCTACATGAAGAAAATGAGGCAGGAAAGTGCCTCGCCTTCCCAACCATATTCCGCCAGGCTACCCAAATGTGGTACTCAAGCTTGGCCCGGGCTCCACTAAGACCTAGGACCAGATTGTCAACCTGTTTACGACACACTTTGCTACCTACCGATGTCACTCGAAGACATCCAACTACCTAATTACGGTATACCAGTGTTCTGTATATCCAGAACCATGACCCCGCTATACAGATGACCGCAACAATCCATGACGTCTGAGACCCCCACCTGAGAAGGTTGCTTGTGAAGAACCTCACAAAGGATAAGGGGAAGTTCCTTAAGCATTACCAAAAATATATGAACATCGAGGAAATGCTTCATGCACACAAAAAGCTTGTCAGAGCCGGCAAGAGGAAGGAACGTGATAATGGCCAAGGCAAAAGAATTAGCAAGCACAGTTGTAGAAGCAACAGGTCGCCTAGGTGCTCCAAGTCACTGAAATGTCGATTCAAGCCATCCCTTGCCGCTCCAGGTCGTTGACAAGACGCTTAAGGACTCCCCCCATTGGCGGTTGACCTAGAAATAGAGTTGTTCACGGGCCAGGTTTTGGACCTGACTTTACACTATGTCATGCTCGGGCTTCGGGCCAGGCTCATTCAAATTTTGGCAAAAGCTAGGCCCAAGCATGGCCCATGAACAGGTCTACCCGGAACTACTGCCAAAGCTCGGCGTGGATACAGCTCACCCATTGGAAGATGTCATCCTCGTGTTGATCTTAGATATCGAGCCCAAGAAGACAATCCAGATTGGGCCACAACTCGATGAACCTCCACGCTTCTAAATTAGTAAGTTTTTTACATTCAAATATTGATCTATTTTCCTGGTTGCGTGTCGGCATGCCTGGCATAGACCCCTTTGTTATTACCCATAGATTTAATGTAGTTCCCTTGGTTATACCTATAAAGTAGAGGAAAAGGAAATTCACCCCAAAGCTGTGTAGGACAATTGACAAGGAGGTTGGGAAGGTCCTCAAATGTGAAGTGGCATATGTGCATCGGCTATACAGACCCGAAACAAGCTTGACCAAACTATATCTTCCCACTCTTAAGGATAGACAGACTAGTTGATTGCACCTCGGGGTTCAAGCTGTAGAGATTCATGGACGTCTATTCTGGTTTCTAGAAGATCTAGATGGATCCAGCAGACCAAGAGAAAACAACTTTTGTAATCTAGATGGATCCAGAAGATCTAGATAGATCAAGCATAGTTGTAGAGGCAACAGGTCGCCTAGGTGCTCTAAGTCACTGAAATGCCGATTAAAGTCATCCCTTGCCGCTCCAGGTCGTTGACAAGACGCTTTAGGACTCTCCCTATAATGAATAAAAACTACACACCATTGAACGCGTGGAGGGGGAAGATCTTAATGAATATTAATTCATTCAATTGCTTGAAGTGGTCAAATCACTTGAAGGGAAATTCGGAGAATAGGAATCCGGACCAGTATTGCCACTATCACAAGGAGAGGGGGGGGCACTTGTGGAAATTCATTAAGGAGGACCAAGCTGTTGAGGAACCCACAAAGAGACCAGCCCCAACAGAATGAATGGGCACTCATCGGGATGATCAACAAGAGCACAGGTGGGTCAATAGTAGAGGCTAAGGACACAACTTGAGCAATGACAATGTGAAGCCCTCCAAGAGAATAAGGATAGAGGAGGTGATTTATTTCATCAATGATGACAAGAAAGGGGCTCACTAACCCATGATGACACGATCATAGTGAGGTTGATCATCCATAACTATGAAGTGAAGCACATCCTGGTGGACAGTGGAAGCTCGGTGGACATCTTATTCATGGAGGCATTCGAGAAGATGAATGTACAAAGGAAGGATTTCTTCCCTACTGACATGTATCTGGCTGGTTTCAGTAGGGACATCGTCTAACCTCTAGGAAGGATTAAGTTGTTTGTTATAGTGAGGACGATGCCGAACAAGATTTCATTTGACCATAATCTTTTGGCTGTGGACACACCTTCATCATACAATGCTATTGTTTGTCACCCTATGCTGCACACACTTCGAAACTTGGTAACCACATACTACATGGCCACAGAATTCCCCACTAAGAATGGAATTAGGGTAGTGTATGGGGACTATCTAGAGTCCCGGAAATGTTACATGGTGGCCTTGAAAGGCAAGGAAAAGTGGTCATTGGTGGTCGACCTAAAATTGCTTCTAGAGCTCGGCAAGGATAGAGCTCACCCATTGGAATATGTCATCCTGGTGTCGGTCTTAGATACCGAACCCAAGAAGACAATCCAGATTGGTTCATGACTCAATGAACCTCTACGCTCTAAATTGGTAAGTTTTTTACATTCAAATATTGATGTATTTTCCTGGTCACCTACCGACGTGCCTGGCATAGATCCCTTTGTTATTATCCATAGACTTAACGTAGATCCCTTGGTTAGACCTTTAAAGCAGAGGAAAAGGAACTTCACCCTAGAGAGGTGGAGGACAATTGACTAGGTGGTTGGGAAGCTCCTCAATGCCGACTTTATCAGAGAAGTAGAGTACCCGAGATGGATAACGAATATGGTGATCGTGAAAAAGGAAAATGAGAACTGGCAAAGGTGGGTCGACTATACAGACCTGAAACAAACTTGCCCAAAGTATATGTTCCCACTCTTAAGGATGGACAGATTGGTAGATGCCACCTCGGGGTTTGAGCTGCTGAGATTAATGGGTGTCTATTCCGGTAACAAATAGATCTAGATGGATCCAGCGGACCAAGAGAAAACAACTTTTGTAACTGAAATTGGGTTTTATTGTTACAAGGTCATGCCTTTTGGCCTAAGGAATGTCAGGGCGACCTACTTGCGTCTTGTAAACAATTTCTTTTCCAATTTTAATTGGAAATAAAGTAAAAGTATATTTAGATGATGTTTATTGTTCTAAAGAATGTTTGCTACTCTAAGAAAATATAACTTGAAGCTCAATCCAAACAAGTGTGTCTTTGGGGTCACATCGGGCAAGTTCCACAATTACATAGTCACTCGACGTGGCATTGAAGCCAACCCTGAGAAAATTGAAGAAATTTTAGCTATGTAACCAAGTGAATGTAAAGGCAATTCTACATAGTTTATCCCTCAGGAAGGAGGTCGGTGTGAGGAATGTAGAGGCATGTATTGACTCCTAGCTCGTGGTGAACCAAGTGAACGAACATTATGAAGCTCGGGATCCTTCAATGTGTAAGTACTTGGTGAAGGTGTGTGAGATAATTAGACAATTTGATACTTTATCCATCCACCAAATACCGAGATCCAAGAAGGCACAGGATGACGCGCTTTCATAGCTGTCGGCTCTACTGACAACACCAAGAGGACAACATACGTAGAAGACTTGTTGCACCCCAACATAGAGAGGGCGATAGAAGAGGAGATGGCTCCTGTGCAAGTCATAGAACTGAGCAAGATGGATTCACTTTTCGTGTATCTACATGGTGGGTTTCGAATCCAACAAAAAATAAAAGTCCTGCTCAGATTAAATATTTTTGTATATAGTGATGAGCAAGGTCGTCTCCACAGGGATTGGGTGGATTTATTTCCAAGAAAATGAAATAGGGGGTTGTTGTAAAGATAAGGAAAATAAAATGAAATAAAATAAACAAGGATTAAATCGATGGGAGATAGCTTCTGGTTGAAGGGACAAGTTCAGCCTTGATTCTTTTCATTGATCATCGATGCAAGGATAAATTCATATGTTTATGAATAAATTGGTTATAGCCATTAACAAGCTCTAACAGCCAGCCTCTACTCGTATTTCTCGGCACCCAAAACAATATCTTTGATTGCTTCTCTTATTAATAGACAGTCCTAAACAAGCTCTTAGGATTTAATCTATTAATAGCATTAAGAGGGGAGAGACCCAATTCTAGTCAGCGATCTCACAACTTTGGACCGTTTAAACCAGATCATATATCCTCTTAACATAAATTGAAAACTTGTCCATAATCAATTTATGTTAGTTTCCACCATGATTAAACCTACCAATCATATACGAAATTAGAAGTTCAATCGGCCAGAGATTATTCTCATTGAATGAGCAAGGGATCCTTCTTGCTTAATCAATACAAATAATCCTCACAGGAAATCGCAGAAAACATATGAATACCCATAAACAATGAACTGAAATAAAAATCAATTAGATCTCACAATATTTAAGAATCAAAGCTTCCCTAACTTTTCAACCAGAAATCAAAAGCTTACACACACTTCATGTAGAAATCGCAGCTTCCAGATGAGGGGGGGGGGGGTGGGCGTATTCTGCTTCTTTTCTCCCTTCTTGCTGAATTCTTGTTTCCAAGATTTGATGATGCCTCCTTACTAGTCCGCCCCCCTTTTTATGGACTTAGGGGCGTATCCTGCAGGGCTCTGAATAGTTAGTACAAAAGAAGAGAAACAAGGAAGAACAAGTAAAGCCGAACTTACCCCCATGATTTGATGAAGAGTTGTGCTCTCCAAGAGCTGCTGGTGTGGCTACTGGCTTCCTTCCTAATACCGGGGAGACTCACACCCTGGGCAAGCTGCTCGGCCACCCCCTCTGTCTCAAGGGTGCCTTTTGGCCGAATCAACCATTGTGGCACGTAAACACTGGCCGAGCCCTTAGTCGAAGGATGTTCCGGAGTGTCCCCCCTCTGCAATGAGGACCACTCGAGTTGAGTTGTGGCCTCCTCGGAGTCAACTACCACAACTTCCTCTATGTACCTTGGCTTCTTCCCCTATTGAGGGGTGCATTCTATTGAATGGCGATGAAGCTCCATGGAAGAAGGAGCCCTAATGAGCACCTTGGTGTTCGACCTGGCTGATAGGTAGTAATACCCCTACTTTTGCTTCTTCAAGTGGAGAGTATCTAAACATCGGTAGGGTAATCTCAATATCCTTGAGAGTGCATTTGCAGAGCAACCCGACCAGGTACAAAAATGAGTTCGGCATCAACTGAATAGGTAGGACTCGATGCCACCCCAAGATGACCACTACCCCCAGACCTAAAGGGAACCTAAGGCTGAAAATCAAACTATGGATGCACACACAAATCTCCCCGGGATGGGCCGAAGTGGCCCTCTCCCTGACCCCAGGACACCTCAGTTTGTTCTCTTTGGGAATGCAATACACTTCTCAGATCTGAGCCAGGTCGGTCGGAGAAAGAGTAGACGAAGCAAATAAATAGAAAATAAAAAAAAATAGCTAGGGTTGATAGTGTGATAGTCCAATCCAATCAGGACAAATCCCTACGAAACTACAATCTGCAGATCGATCTCCATATGCAATCTCTATCTTCTTTGTAAGCTCCAACGATTTCTCTGATGTAAAAAAATAGAAAAACCTTAATTTCTATTGCTTACATCAGAAAAACTTAATACATTCTTTCTAGAAAAAAAATAATTAATTATAGACCAAATAATCAAATTAATAAATTTGGTGTGCACCGATCTTGCCACCATCAAGAGTTCGATCTCCAACACACTTTCAAGAATCCATAATAAAACAATTCTATAATATATCAGAATATATCTATAAGAATTTTAGATCATTGGCCCACTTTGAGAACCAAATTCTTAGAGATTTCTGCTAACTACTCAAATTGGCTACACTAGTTCTTGCCGATTTGAGTTTTGGTTCAAATCTAGTTTGGATTAGTCCAAGGGCTGAACCTGACTTTGATAACACTGTTGGAAGGGTTAGGATCCATCATATGGATGGCCGAACCATGCTTGATGGCTGGGCAAAATTTCAAAAATTTATTAATCCTTTTGGGAGTTGAATTCCCTATGTTTTGAAAAACTGTATTTTTCATGATTGGTCTTGCACTGAACTGGACCAGATTTGAATCCAATCAATGAGGGAAATCTATACTTGATATGGATACCACAAATGCAGATCCCATGGTGGAAGTTCACGCCCAAATCAGTCCCAAAGCCATTCTCCACTGAAGATGGCGCAGTGTGTAGGTGAAACTGATTCAACAACATAATTTTCAACAAAACTGCAACCCAACTACTTAGATCAAAGTGGGGAAGGTGACCTAAAGTTCATCTGATCCTTGAAAGCCTAAGTCGTGATAGGGTTTCTTGAAAGACAAAAGAATAGAAGAGAGAACAAGAAAGAGTGGTGTTCTACTCTAGTTCACCATCTTCTTCTTTTATCTCTTTATGGAGCACTTTTCCTAATCAAATTAGGAGATTATCCAAATCTAATTTGGATCTGGAATCTATTAAGAGATAAGCCTTATCCTCTTAAGAGGGTGGGTGCTCTATACCCATTTCCTAACCCAGATTGGACCAAGAGCACAAGACAACTTAATTTGTTATGTGACAGTTTACTTAATTTTATTAATTATAGGCCTTAGGCCCATTTCCTTCAAAGGATCACGACCCAAGATGTTGCATGGACAGCTTAGGCCTAATTTGCAGGGCGTGCGACCCCACAATGATCTCACATAAGTTCACATGGGTTCAGCCCAGCCTTTATGAAAAGGCTTGACCGAATTTATTGTTAAACGTAGTAAACCCATGACCACATCACTTTGGGTTCAATATGGGCCCAACATTTACACTTAAATGATCATTGAATTCAGCCATCTTATGTAGATCCAAGGATAATGAACTTATGTAAGATAAAGACCCTCAGAAAATCAACGCTGTAATGGTCTCTTACACTTAACCTCTCAGACCATAATGGTCCCAACAGTACTCGACAAGAAATGACCTCTCCCTTTGTTGTAAGGTACAATGTCACACTCTCTGTTTGGATGGATTCGGAGAATTAAAACCTTTTGCAAACATTTTTCATAAAACATTAATATAATTCCGAGAATTAAAACCTCCTGTGAGGTACATTGGCGGTAGTTTAGGTTTCCATTAGAGAGAATGTAAACCTATCATTTATTTTATCTTACAAAGGGGCTGATCCTAGCATTATGATCACCCACTCAGATGAATTCTCTGACAAAGGACACAACCATGACAAAACGACACAAATTATGATCACTTTGTCTCACTTGGTCGTGTCTCGATTATGGAGTATAATTAAGTTGATAAGGAGCGGACTGTGGAGATTGCTCATTTGTGTTTTCTTATCTTCTGCACACAATTACGGCCTACTGCTGCATATATAATTTTGATTTCTAACTTGTCTTCAAAGTCCAGTGTAAGCTAGCGCACACACAGATATAATCCCCCTTAAATCACACTTGTATGTATCCCAATCTAAGAACTCAAAAGAGTGAGGGCTGACGTCAGCCCTTAACCTAATCCCCCTTGGCCCAAGATTAAACTAATTAGGACAAACTAAGTAAACCAAAAAATCCCAATGTAATCTGAGATGTCAGACTAGAATCTGATATGAACAAATTTGAAAATAACACCATTGCACGTAAAAAACTAAAAAAAAAAAAAACAAGGAAACTTGCGAAAGAGTTTCAATCTCAGATTAGATCCAATTGAAAATGCCGAAATTTCTCTCAGTGTTTTCATCCTAGCCTTCAAGAAAAACAGAGCCCTTCTCAGATATCCATCCTTTCGCATCAAGGAGCAGTTACAAGACCTTTGCTCGTCCATAAATCTCAAGAGACACCATTCCTAAGCTCTGGGATCGATTGCTGCTATAAAGTTAGTCAACTCTACATCAAATACATAAATTTCTTAACCAGCATGGGTACTTTTTCATTCTTGTTAATTAATTTTCGCATTAATCTCCTTTTAACAGAGAGGTGGGATTTAGGGTAAATTAATACTTAATTCCCGGTAACATCATCTACAAACTAGTAGATGATGAAGACTCCACACACAAATGGTCGAGAGTGATAACAACAATCATATATATATCAAATACGTACACCTTATATAGGTAAACATTCAGTAGTAGTATATATAATTTAAGTTACACGATCAATGACAAATAGTTAACACTTAATACTTGAGTAATACGGAACATTCAATACAACAAACCCATCAATTATCACCATGCATGCATGTATTTATTAGCTAGTATAGCTGATAGATGTTTAATTAGGCGGTAGGATAAGAGGCTTTCATGGCAATGCCACAAAGGCCACCATTTGAGGCAGCAACATCTCGTTGGATTCGCATATATCCCTTATCTCCCCACTGAGTGCCCCACGAATTCTTGAGTAGCCAGTACTTCATGCCCTCTTCACTTGTACCATAACCAACCACTGTAACAGCATGGTTTAAATCAGTTCCACATTCCCCTGTAAAAACACCAGTTGAGTAGAAGAGGAAGTCGTTGGAACTAGCGTCTATGGCGACAGAAACTGGTTGCATTGCTACTGCCTTCAATAACTCATTCTCATCATTTGATGGGACGTCCACATATCCACTGATACTTGCTGTGTGGGATGCTGATTTCTCTGTGTCGCACATTCCCTGCACTCCTCTGTAAGGGTAGTTTTTTTCGCTGTTAATGCCTCCAGTTTGTTGGATATATTGGAATGCAGTATCCATAAAACCACCGTCACAGCCATTATTTTCAGTGTTGCAGTCTACCAGCTGTTGCTCAGATAGAGAAATTTGTTGGCCTTTCTTGATTTGGATAATCCCTTCTATTGCTGCCACTGCCGAGAATGCCCAACAACATCCTATATATAATGAATTGATTGCTTTGTTAGTGAATTGTACGTATTGTAATGCTTTGAACCCTAGTTGCACTTGCACCCCAAATTATATATATACTTGGTAGAAAAGAAAAAAAAAAATATATTGCCACTTACCACAACGGCCTTGGTCTTTGATGGGGGTAACAGCTCCTTTTTCTCTCCAGTCTAGACTTGGCGGAACATCAGTCACATTTTCGTAACTGAAACTGCGGCCATGGGGAAATTTTGATGATGGCCTTTGTTGTGCAAAATTTATGTAGCCATTACGGTAATGCTTTAACTCTTCATCGGTCCGGTCAGCAAATACATTTATGCTTTGCTTGTATGGTCTATCACCAGCCAAGTTGAACGAATCTATGCGCTCGGCATTGTTCTTGAATATGTTGAAGCGTTTCTCCTTCTCTACATTGTCTTGGTATACAACTCCATGGCGAGCCATCCATTGCTCAAACCTCTCCAACATAGATGCTTGCTGGAGAGTGCGGGCGTTGGCTTGAGAAGTAGAAGCTCCTAAAATGATGATCAATAGCGAGGCCATGGCACAGGTGATGAGTTGACAGCTGGCCATTGTCGTCTGAAACAACTGATAATTAACTAGTTATATGATGATGAATAAGAGGAGAACAAATTAAAGGCTAAGCAATTGAGGATCGATGTGCAATTCCTTTTGTGGTTTTCATTTATATAGATCGATCGAGCTGCATTTGCATGCACTTCCCCCCAAGTAGAACAATACAAACTATGTTAATTTCCTTGCCGTGCAGGGGGTGTGGCAAGAATTACATGCGCAAATTGGGGAATCATATTTTCTTGCACTTTGGAAACGGAACCGTGACAAAAAGCAACTTAATTTACTTTTATACTTGCATTCGGTCTGTCACAAGTGTCCTTTATACATCATATAAAACAGATGTGACTGACAAAAACTATTAGAACAAAAGTAAGTATTCAGACTTCATAAAGTTATATGATGATTGAGATGGTCTAGAGTTGGAGATTAAGGTTGTGTTTAATGTTTCCACTTTCTTCTTCAATCATTTTCGGTTGATCAATACAAATTGGCATATTTGATGCTATTTATAATTGACCAATTTAAAAATAGAACTTGTTGACCCATTTGTTCCTCCAGGTTGTAGGTCAATGGTTCAACAATCCGAGTTGAACAGGTTGATAACCCACCCGTGATATCGTCACAAATATAAGTTAAGAAAACTTCACATTGAGACAAATGCCGAAGAGGTTCCTTGGCTTTTGCACCCAATTAATTGGAGAGTCCAACTTGAACCGTAACATTCAGTAAGAACTTTCCTCATGTCATATGAGAGAGTGGCATCCATTACATGCGCAAATTGGGGAACATATTTTCTAGCACTCAGGGGACGCAATCATGATCAATGTTACTCTTTCCTGGACCACAAACTGTTCAATGTTTAATGAGTTCGAAACTATTTTTTTCTAGTCTTGTACTTCCATTCACTCTCTCACAAGTGTCCATTTACACGTATACATGTAATTGATAAGTGATCGATGAGGGGTGATCTAACTGTTCGGTCACGAAGAGCCATGTGGCCAGCCCAAACCATTTAATGACATGTCAGCGCCATATGGAGGCAGGTCGCACCCACCAAGTCTGCCCAAGCCGACCAGCTCGACCTACGTCTCGACTGATGGAAGACCAGCAGGTCACTCCACAGCAGAGTGGAGCACATCACCTCAGGAGAATGAGTTGGTGACTTTGGATGACAACTTGACCTCCCTGACCTGGGTAGACAAAGACTTGAGTAGTCGGCCCACCTCTGGGTTACCGATAATGACACATTATCCTTATGCAATTAGTATGCCTATCGGTTCCGAAACAAATGGTGGCATGTCGTCCATGCCTTCTCAAGGTACTCGTCATTCATTGCATTTTATCTCTCTAGCTCTCAGAATTTCCCTTCGCTTTCTTGCTCACTAAATTCAGTTAACATAAGCATTGGAGTGCCTAGCTGAAGTCGAAACCCCCAGGTACTCTGATATCTTTCTTCCTGCATACCGGTCTGTCAACCTCAACACCACTCGTTTGAGGTGTCCTCCAGTAGGGCAGTTAGGTGATTCGATCACCATTAATTGACACCATTTGTGGGAACCTAAACAAAAAATCCAGTTCAACCTCTCACCACATTAGTCATAAACTCAGCATGTCATCCCCAAAGAACAACCAAAACAAAGGAACCTCCATTGGGGGGCAAACATAGGTAGTCGAGCCCTCGGTGGTTCCTGAAAATTCTATATTTTGATGCCTTAACGAGCATCATTTTAGGGTTACTTAGGCCTTAGAATAGTCGAAATGTGCCCTTTTCCTAGTTAAATTCAATATTGTGACCTTTGAGGGTCCCTGTGCAAATCCTGTAAAAACTGGGAAATTTATATTTTCTATAGATTTTGGAAAGCTGGTGAGAATTCCAGCTGACAAAGGGGGTGTTTCTGTGAAAAATTGAGCACAGGAGGGTGCCTCCTATTTGCTAAACCCAGAATGGCGCCCCTCCTACTCTATTAGCATACTCCCCTCTCCTTAGCAAACCCTAGGGCGCCTCCCTACTCATTCTTTTCACCTCTAACAAACCTTAGGGCACCATCCACTCCTTTTAATCTCCACCTTTCAGGCCTTAGGCCCCTAAATCTCCACCATTCAATTTCGGGTGCCCAAATCTCAGCCATACATAATATTGGGCGCCCTCTCCTTCTATTCTCAGCCTTAGTATCACCTTAAAACAATCCTAACCCTCCATTCTCAACCCTAGGGCGCCCATATTTCTGCAAAAACCCAACTGCCGCCCCCTTCTTTCTCTCTAAACCCAGTTATGTCTACCATTCTCTATAAAAATGACCTTAGGGGCCTGGAGAAAGGGTGGTCAATTCACCTATTTCACCAGGCTAAGGTCTCTCTAAACCTAGTTTTGTCAAGAGGGGTTCCTGCAAACAGTCCAGTGTATCTGCAACTACCACCACTGGATTTGATCAACCATCCGTTTCGTTTTCTTTATTTTCTTTTATGTTATTTTTATTCTAGAAATCTTTTAGTTTTAATTTCTGTGTTGTTTGTGTGTTTTGCAGATCTGAACTCGTCCGGTTCAAGGGTAAGGTGTCTCGAGGGGTTCGAGGGCTGAACGAAAGGAGAAAGCTTGTATTTCGTCTTCTCAGACAACTACTGCCACTAAATCCAAATTTTGGATCATTTTTGTTTATTTCTTTTGTTAATTCCAGTGTTCTTTAATTTGTAAATTTTAATTATTGTCTTGTTCATTTCAGAACATTTAATTTCAGCATTAATCAATTTTATGTTCTTATTTTCTGCAAATCCCAGATCTATTTTGCTTTTATCTGTCTAGAACAAAAATAATAATTTTTATTCTTGCTTCCCTATGTGTTTGACTCCTTCCTCGCCACGTACTACGTTGTTTAAGGTTACGTGAGGATTGAAAAAATTAATAAATATTGAAACTGGTGTTCTGAAGTGGTTAACGACACGCTTCCGAACACACCAGTTCCTACCGGTGTGGATTATCGATAGTTGTAGGAGTTGATGCAATACGTCCGAAGCATGGACCTACGCATGTAGTCCGTGAAGCAGCATTTCGCCGCTCTCGGGCCAATGTAGCTCAGGTGCCATTGTAGATGCAACCACCGCCCAAGAACTAGAACGTCAACAAGTCAGTAACCCCACTGGATGACAAATGTTAACTTCTCGACATCTTAAAGAACCCTGCTAGGACTCGGACTTCCAAAGCATGAGACACCACTTATGTCCCTAATGAGGAAATTAGTAGGGAAACCACCTCGGTTAGGTTGGACAACATGGCATCGATGTCGGGGTCCAAGTAAAATAGGTGTAGGAGGAACCCAAGGCATAAGCCCATCAAGAGCCAACTTGGTCCTGAGGTGGAGGATTGTTAGACCAGCCCACCTAAAGACCAAGAAGTTAGCTTGTCAAACACCTCAATTGCTCCTCAATTCACTCGGGCTTTGCCCATTTCAACCAAGATCTTTGCCAAGCCCCGACCTAATAATTTCAAGGCCCTGAACCTAGAGAGTTAGGACTAAATGACTAACCCGGTCGACCATGTCAACAGATTCTAGGCTATGATCAAACTGCATGAAGAAAATGAGGCAAGACAGTGCCTCGCCTGTAGAGGGATCTTTTCAATGTCCAACCAGTCATAGTCTAGAAGTACAGTCTAAGGTCTTGAATGGGGGTTTTCTGTATTGTTAGTAGATGGAACTAAAAGTACTTTCATGGAATGTGAGGGGTCTGAGGTCAGGTAGGAGAAAGTTGGTGATTTGCAATTTTCTAAGAAGGTTGGAGTCGGATGTGGTGTTCTTTCAAGAAACAGAATTGGATGCAGTAGATGCACATAAGACATTTCCAATTAAGTGGCATCCATCTAAGTTTGATTCAAGTATTATTTTTTGAATTTTTATTTTTTTATTCAATGTCATTTTTAAAACAACCAATGACATGCACTTTCCCAGAACCTAAATAATATCTTCTTCTAAAATTTCTCCTAAATCAGAAATTTTGCAGAAAAAGTGTATAACTTTTGCAGAAAAAAAATCAGAAAAAACGTATAACTTCTGACATTTTGAACAAAATCTTGAAAAAAAAACATGCAAACATACAATTTAGGTGTATGACAAAGAGAAAAAAATACATATGTCATATTGTAAGTGTATGAGAAGTAAGAGAAATAATACAAAAATAACATTCATTATATTTAGCCATGAGCAAATTTAAGTACATACTTTGACCATGCCTATAGATGCTATATATTAGAGTATGACATGGAACAATACTTTGTTCATGCCTACAAAAGTTTGTTGCTAATTCAAGGAAGCTCCTCTAGATGGAATAATAATTTGTTGCTTCAAGGAAATTGAAACATATGCTTAATCATTTTAGCTAAATATCACATGCATTTCTAGGCATACAAAATTTCAGATGGGTGAACTCTGCTTTCAACCAAGAGATTACTGATTTGAGTTTTCGTTCTATAAATACTGAGATGGTCATCAGATCCTACATTCCCGATATCTTTAGCACCAAGTTCAGAAAAGCTTTGCCTTATTATGATCAGTAACCTTGAACATTTATATATTTGCTACTAAAACCAAGTAAGCAATGTGGAACAGGGACACAAAGACAAGTTTTAGACAAAAAATATCCATTTTTGTCAACCAACTTACTTATTTTTCTATTTTACAAAAGCAAGTAATTAACTTGTTCCTTAATTATAAACAAAATAAATAAAATATTATGGCTTGTGCATGGTTTACCCCAATTTGTAATTTTCCTTCATTATGAATCAAGACCAACTTGTACCACTCAAGCAGGAAGCTGAATCAGGAAACTATGGGTTGGTCTAGTAGATGGGTGAAAATGTTCATTTCGTTAAATAATACTTTCTGAATTAGTGACAATATACTAGCAGAAACTCATGCCTTCTTATTTGTAACAGAAGAATAAAAAGAAGGAAAGTAATAGACCTTATTTAATTAAAAAGAACATAGAGATTTTGAGGAAATATTTGGAATGTTGATTTTAGAAGCTAGATTGGGCATGATCAAGTCTTATCATGTCTGTGTTGGGTTAAAGTTATAAACCATAAGTATCAGAGAAGTTAAAAAGCTGAAGTTGTTGAAGTGTGGCATTTCTGGTGTATAATGCTAATGTTATTTTAATCAAAAGAGTGAGCTTGGAAGATTAGACACATTGTGAATTGTGATTAAGGGTCATTGATGACAACTAGGGACTTTTCATAGCTACTTAGACACATGACCTCTAACATAGTTTGGGGGCATATAACTTTCCATGTATTCCAACCTGGGGTAAGGTACTTAGGTGTCCCACCCTCCTAGAATGGAGAGTGATAGGTTCAAAAATCAGCTAACTAGAATATGATTCCAAATGAATGTTTCTAGTATCAAATATTTAATTTGGATGACACAGAGAAGTTCTATCAATATTCTTTAAAGTTCTGAAGATAATTCTTTATAAATGAAGTCATGTTTAAACTCAAACAATTTGCTGAAACTTTGCTGTTCTATCCAATATTCTTTATTCATTGGAGACCATCCCATGGTGTTGATTGAAAACTTCTTTACCAAACCATATTATAATGAATAGAGCAGCAGATTTGAGGCTATAAATTATAACAATACAACTGTTATGAGCTTGGACTTGTGCAGAATAGTAGAAGATGTGACATCCATTGCTCCAATTTAATTAACAATCAGTCAATGCCGTGGACCTTAATTTAAATTTACAGAACTGATGTGGGGTTCAGTGCTAGATATTAGATAAGATTGTCATAAAATAGTGACCATGTTCAATGGGCATGGGCAAATGGTAGCCTTAGAATCTAAGTTTAGACAAGTCATCGTCAATCTTAAACAAAATAAAAGAAATGAACTTATCAAGAATGGACGCTCACGTCAACCCAACTTAATTAAAACCATCACCTCTAGACGAGATATAACGAGAAGACAAGCGGCCTTAGATACTTGATAAAAGAACAAACTGAAGACATACTTGCTGGGTTGATTTGCATTAGTCTATACTGTAAATCTGCGGTGTTTAATAAATGAAGCTCCATTACAAGCAACAAGTTAAGGGAGACATTCATTGATCCAGTCCAGCAGCCTTGTAGTCATTTCGTTCTTTTCTCTGTTTAATCTTTTTCTTCCAACAGTCGTCCAACACAGAGAGTTCCCCATGAGCCCATGACTCAACTTGCCATGAATCATCCCACCTAACCAATGGGGATCTTTTTGTGTCCACTAGAGAGTAAATATATATTTTGGGCACTTTTGGCACAAAATATATGCAACGGGGACAAGTTTCAGATATGTTTCATGTTCAACTTTTTAATTGAATAATATGACTATGGGAGGCAGATAATCAATGAAGGTTGAGCAATGTCAAAAGATTTACCTATCCAAAACTCTGATGTACACACGACTTGAGATTTGAGAACTCTGAGAAACAATGGCATTGAAGATAAGAGGACAAACTTGTTTCAATGGTAGAGAGGACAATCTTGCTTCAATGGTGGAGAACTTGCTTCAATGGTGGAGAACTTGCTTCAATGGCGAAACAAATAACAGCAAATGGATTGAAACCCTAACACCTTTCGATCTTGCACTTGATCTAATGACTAGTGGAACAAAGAGCAAAGATCTGAAACTTAAATAATGGATTAATCTTCAATGGTGGAAGTTCGTTCGACTGAGAACTGAGAAAAACCCAGAGATCTTTGTTCAATAGTTCAACTCTTGTAGCAACTCTCTCTCGACCCTCTCCTTACCCAAGTGACCCTAACCCCTTTTGACCCAATGGGTACCCTCGACCCAACCAACTCTGACCCTCTTTTTCCTTGACCCTAATGGGTCACTTGATCCATATAACCCACTATTGAAATGGGTGGGTTTTGAAGCGGGTGGGTTGGGTGGGTCAAAAGGGTCAGGGTCAACATTGTCACCCCTAATTTCTTTATTTTGAATTAAGAGATGTTTGGATGTAATTCACGGCGGGTAGAGAGTGGATAGGAAAAGTGAGTAGGAAATCTGGGCTGAAACAGGTTGGCCGTGTCTCAACTCTCGATTGTATGGGATGGAATTAATTAAGTTGATAAGAGATGGGAGGTGTCTCCAAGTACCTTGTGGTTGTGGACATCTTAGAAAAACATAAGACATGATTAAAGAACGTAAGTCAATGGTAGGCTTTTAGAAAAGAATTAAGTCCATGAGCTAAAGGCTGGCGTCTATCTCAAGAGAAGACTAAGAGTAGGAAAAGTGAGTAGGAAATTGGGAGGTGATGAGGGGTAATTTGGTCCACCAAATGATATTATGATACGTGGCTTTCAAGTGATATCTCAGTGCTAAGTAAGCAGATCACCTCGGCAGGTTGGCTGGTAGCACCTAGCGGGGCCAACCTAAAATACCTCATCTTGGCCGATTTGAAGGACCTCCGAACAAGGGGCTACTTACTTCGTAGATTGATCGAGCAAAGAAAGGTACTGTTGGTGACCTACAGAGCGTGCTCACTGACTTGTCACACAAATCCGTTGCTAGACCGAGTTCTCCAGATATTAATGAATCGACCATTGGGTCGGATTACTTACATTACACGCATCAGAGCCAATTGGATGGACCTAAGCCCTCTGCACAGATTACGTAATCGACATAATTACTCTCCCGACTTAACAGAAACAGCTCTGCGAGAACCTGAGACCCATTACTAGAAGGTCTCTGAGCACTCATGCCTATATAAAGGTCTCATTTATACAGAAGAGATATGCACGATTATAAGCTCTCGCACTCTCTAATCTCTTAAGACCTTCTAAGAACTCTTCGTTGACTTAAGCATCGGAGTGCCCACCTCGGGTAAAAACAACCCGAGCACTCTAACTCTCGCCTTTTACAGAATGATACAACTTGGCCACTGAATGTGAGCATCCGATTCGGCATCCAAGTCATCTGCCACGTGAGAGCCGCCTGATCGCATACCATCAATTGGCGCCGTCTGTGAGAGTACATGGAAAAAAGCTAAGTTCTCATTTTTAAGCATCTTACACTAATATCCATGTCTTCATCAAGCAACCAGCCCTCCAACAACAACAATAATCAAATCACTAAGGGACATGAGCAGCTCGGAATGATCCCATAAGTACCTTCAATGACTATTGGAAATGTGCCTTTAACCCCACCAGGCGTCCCACCCACTCTAAACCCAACCATGACACCATCTCATGTGAATGCGCCTCCTCCTGCGGATGAGCCCTCCGTGGCTCCCACTGGAGCCGATATGCGCTAGTTCTATGACCTGGTGTAATGTATCTGCGGAATGAGCAATCAGATGAGAGCCTGTGAGGACAAGTTTGCCACCCTAATAGGGGGCAACAATAGACACAACAACCGCAGATTCAACAACAACAACATTAGAACCAACGAGAACCGGGTGTCTAACCGGTTGGGTTTCCTGATAGATTCCCAACAAAGTCTCTAACCGAGCTCCTGACATCTGATTGGGTTTCTAGTCAGATTCCCACAACATCTGCTTGGGTTCCCAGTCAGATTCCCAACCAGATCTGTGACCGGGTTCCTAACCAAAACCTTAACTGACCCCTTGTAGAGAACTCGGTGCCTGACCAAAATCAGAATCAGCTCCCAGTAGAAAGTTGAGCTACTACTCCCATAGGGACTGAAGCCGCCAGTTCCTCCAAAGGATCCAAAACAAGGCGTCATAGACGTAGGAATGGAAACATGGCAGGGATTACATTACCCATCCCCAACCTCGACCCCCAAATCATCCCCCATCCCCATCGGGGAAAGGAATTCTCCTCCATCCTTGACCCTGATAGGGATGAATTCCCTGCCAAAGACCCAAATCCTCAATTACACAAAGACCGAGACTGAGAGAAAGCGAGAGAGAGAGAGAGAGAGTGAGAGAGAGAGAGTGAGGACCTTTGCAAGTTGCGATCGATGACGATAGATGAAGGGAGATTGAAGAACTAGGGTTTTAGCTTTTAGTTCTTTTTTTTTTAGTCTTTCTCTGTCCTATGACCTCTATCATGTGGTAGTCGATGACCAAAGATGTATGAAGTCCGACGAGTGACGACAATTGGCGACAATAGACAAAGAAAGAAGAAGAACTAGGGTTCTTTGAGACTCTTTCTTTGTCCTCTCACCTCTGTCTATCGAGTGGTAGTCAAGACTCAAGAAGTCTCGAGAGTTTTTTAGAATAGTTTTTGTCTTTTAAGTTTTAAATTTTAATTTTTTACTTTTTATGTTTTGAGATTTTATAATTTATTAATCAAATAAATGAATAATATATATATATATATATATATATATATGAATTGGGGCTGGGCGGGGCAGGGATAGCTTTGTCGGGTTGGGGAGCTGGGGTACTCGTCAAGGATGAGAAAAATTGCCACCCTACGCAGATGCACTCACCGCACCTCAAAGAAAAGTCATCTCACTCTATCTGTGAGCGTGATGGACAAGAAATAAGAAAGCAAAGCAACCAGCCAAGCAGACACCTTATCTGGGTGGCCTATATCTTGCACCTCACCACTAGACCCTGAGATACTTATGGCCCCATGACCAAAGAACTTCAGGGCACCCAACCCTGAATCCTACAATGGAACGATAGACTCGATAGACCATGCTAATAGTTTCCAAGCCCTAATGCAACTACAAGGGGCCAACGATGGAAGCCTATTTATTGCCTTCGCAAAAACCCTCTGGGATACAGCTTGGCTATGGTACTCAGGATTGGTCCCCGACTCCATAAGAAGTTGGGATTAGCTCGCCAATCTATTTACCACTCACTTCACCACCAATAAAAGGCACCCTAAGTCTGCGACCTACCTATTAAATAGCATTTAGAGACCTAATGAGACACTCTGTGAATAGATTAGGAGGTTTAACTTGGAGCATCTCCAAATCCCTAACATTGACATGGTTGTACAACTCATCGTGGCAACAAACGGTGTTTGTCACCCTGACCTATGCTAGGAAATTGAATTGAAGCCTCCAACTTCTATGGAGAAATTCCTCACTGAGTCATCCTTGGGCCGACCTCAGCTAGGTCCAAGCCATGATAGTACTACACATCCTGGGGGAGGAGCACACCTCTCCCCATCTGAAGAGCTACATGAGGATCATTAAGGCAGTTGTGCATAGAGACGTTGATGTTCGGGATGAATTGACGTATGTCAAAAGGGTATGGACCAGCAGGACGTTCTTCTTGGCCCACCTGAAAAAGAGACGCGACAGGATCCATATAGATCAGTTCATTGAGGAAATACATTTATGCTTTACTTGTAGGGTCTATCTTCGGCCAAGTTGAAAGAATCTATGAGCTTCGCATTGTCCTTGTATATGTTGAAACGCTTCCCCTTCTCTACATTGTCGTTGTCCTGGTATATATATACAACTCCATAGCAAGTCATCCATTGTTCATACTTCTGCAACATAGATGCATGGTGGAGAGTACGAGCACTAGCTTGAGAAGCAAAAGCTCCTAAAATGATCATTAGAGAGGCCATGCAGATGAGTTGTCATGCCATTGTCTGAAATGACATATGTACAGAGTTGCATGTGCAATTCCTTTGGTGACTATCCTTTATACAGAGCAGCATGTGCAATTCCCCAAGTAGCATACAACTATGTTCCTTGCCGTGTAGTGGTGTTTGACTTGACATTTTTAATCAAGAAATTTAGTGGTGTGAGAATGGTAATAATACATTCAATACTTGGGAGGTTGGGCTTAATTTTATCTTGCACTCAAAAGAATGCAATGCCACAACCTTTATCAATTTCTGTTGGATCATATCTATCTATCTATCTATATATATACATGGGTTGGTCGTGTCTCGATTATGGAGTATAAATAAGTTGATAAGGAGCGGCCTCATTGGATGATGGATGATCCCACACAGAAGTCCCATTAATAAAGTGCAAAATGAGACTTAATGTTTTGTTTTCTTAGCTTTTGCACTCAATTATCACCTACTTGAAGGGATGAGAGATTCATCCTATGGACGCCCAAAGATTGCGGAATAAGGGGCGAATTTCAAAATTTATCTCTCCCTTCAACTGGGAATCGTATTCCCTATTTAGAATATCATATTTTCAGGGATCAATCTTGAACCATAAACTGAACCAGATCTGAACCAAAAGGAGTGGGAGAGGATTATACCTGATACGGAGAAATACTATCTCCCAATGGAGGTGTTCACGCCCAAGGAAGGATCCAAAATCTGCTCCCACTGAAGATGGCGTAGTGAAGGATGGAGTAGAATCAACAATGTTCTTCAAAAGAACTTGACCCTTCGCAAGAATCAACTGCACGGCTTGTGAGTACAGCTCCATCCAATCTTTTCCCAAAAGATTGAGATCAAGATCAAATCTTGATTGCTCCCAAGAACTGGAGATTGAACTGAAGGAATAGCAATGGCAGGAACGTGGCGGCAGGAGAGAATTCGCAGTATGCAGGAAATCTCTCAATCTCTCTTTCTTCAAAGAGAAGAATGCTGTTGATCATGTAAAAGGCCGCCGCCCCCTTCCCCTTTTATAATCTCAATGGGATCAGCTCCTAATCAGATTAGGAGTTGCTAATCCAAATCATATTTGGGTTAGAAGTCCCTTAGTGATAAGGGATAATCCGGATCTTATCTGCAGATCAGATCAGCTATCTCCTAATATAATTAGGAGGTTTCCAGATCTAAATCTCATTTAGATCTTGGACTCTCTGAGTGGATAGGGTCTAAGCCCAATCCTTTTAGCTGACCCACTTCAGAATTCGCCCCCTTTAAATGACTGATCAAATCAGCCTAGTTCGAAATGGGCTTAAGGCCCATTTAAGGTTTTTACTCAAAAAGCCTTCCAAACTGCTGCCCAGTTGGGCTTCCTTGTATGGCGTGGGACCCAAGCATTGATCTACACATCAGCCACATGGGTTCAGCCCAGCCTTTGTTACAAGGCCTGTCCGAATGCACTGCTGAAGACAGTGTACCCCCTGAAACCCATCAAATGGGCTCTATGGGCCCAACACTTACACTAAGTGGTCCCTGGGCCAAGCCACCTTGTAACACCTAGGGACTGTGGGCAGATGCAAGATTAGCCCATCAGGTGTTATCCTCAATGGTCTTACACTTAACCTCTCAGCCCATAATGATCATACACTGCCCGACAAGAGAGGACCTCTCCCTCGGCTGCAAGGAACAGTGTTGCACTCTCCACTCATATGGATCCCGAGAATTAAAACCTTCTTACAAACATTTTAGAAACCATAATATATATACTTTTATATCTTATATAAAATATATTTTGCAAAACAAATCTCAACGGTTGAAATCGGCTGCCGGCAGTCTTGGTTTCCATCAGTGAGAGTGCATCCCCGATCATTACCTTTCTCCGACAAAGGGGCTGATCCTGTCACTATGATCACCCACTCAGATGAATTCTCGGACTGTCCCAACATACCCAGGTTTTGACCCCCACTAAGGATCTCACTGATTGGTACATCAAAGATAGCCCAATCCGACACCTAGTGCAGTATCATAATCGAGTCTAGGGGTCGGGTGTAACTTTCCAGTTTTGCCCATCAATCTCCAAGGTCCAGGGCAATACTGGAAATCTGGTCTAGTTCAAAGATTCAATTAATCCTACACTGTATGTGCCTAGGGTCTCACCCTGGCAGCTGAGACAGGCCACCCCAACCGACTTGGTGGCACCACAGTGTCAGCCTTGTCAGGATAGGTCTCCCCAGACCGACCCACTGGCTGTGAACATTCTAAACTAACACGAGTCTCATTAAGTGTCCAGTTTAAGGGTATTACACAGAAACATACCAAGGGAACATGAATCAAATATGTATCTTTATTCATTTACAATAAACTCATAAAGTACATCATTCTGATTGAAGCTAAGGGCATACAAAACTGTCTAACACTACTGCTGCATATATAATTTTGGTTCTACCTTATCTTAGTTAAAGTTTAAGAGAAGAATGTTCTTCAAACAATAGGTCGAATTTCACTATGATGAATAACTATACATGGCTGAATATTTATACAAAATAATAAAGAATAAATTTCAATCAATTACAATAATAGAAATAGAGCAATAAGAAAAGGTCTTCAGTAGGTAACTTGCTAAGAAGAGAGTTTCCTTTATGCTCTGATTGAGCAATAGTCAGCTACTTCTTGGCACTCTGGGAGATCAAATTAGAACCAAGAAAGATACCATGGTCTCTAGTAGATCGTCTGCCGTCAGGGCAACTAGCCTAGTCAGCATTTGAGTAAGCCATCAATGTCTCTGATGCACGACCCAAGAAAAATAAACTAGTGTCAATGGAACCCTTCAGATATAGTAGAATATGTTTAACTGTAGTCTAGTGCTCAGTAGTATGAGCATGCAAAAATTGACACTTTATTGACTACAAAAGCAACATTCAGTTGAGTAAGAGTGACGTACTGGAGTGCACCCACTATGCTCCGATACTGAGTGGGATCAAGGAGTAACTCGCCATCAAACCAAGAGAGATGAGAAGAGGTGACCAATAGACTGGAAACCGGTTTGGCTGCAACAAGATTAGTCTTCAACAAGAGGTCCAATATGTACTTTTGCTAAGAGAGAAACAAACCTGAGGCATCACAGTGAGACTCAATGTTAAGAAAATAGTGCAACGATGTCAAATCCTTGAGGGAAAAAGTTTGAGACAAACTGCTAATAAGCTGAGACACATGCAGAGAAGAAGAGCCAGTAACAATGAGATCATCAATGTAAACAAGAAGGATCTCATTGAGAGCTATGAAAGCCAATATCATATAGTTTATTACTTAATCGAGAAAATCAGGCCCGGGGAGCCTGTTTGAGACCATAGAGGGCTTTATGAAGCTTGTAGACATGATCAGGATAATTACTATCCTCAAATCCTTTCAGTCCGCACATATAGATCATCTTAGTAATAAAACCATTGAGGAAGGCATTACGGACGTCTAACTGGTGGATATCCCATCCATGGGAAACTACTAGTGAAAGAACAATATGCACAGTTGTCGGTTTGACAATGGGGCTGAAGGTCTTAATGAAGTCAACTCTCGGAACTTGAATGAAACCTTGCGCGACAAGACGGGCCTTGTAATGTTCAATCGAGCCATCTGGGTGCCGTTTGATTTTGAAGACCCACTTGGACACAACGACGTTCATAGAGGAATCATAGGGAACCAACTCCCAAGTGCCATTCTAGAGTAGTGCGTGAAATTCGGCAGTCGTAGCAGAACGCCAATGAGGGGACTTAGCAGCCTGTTCGTAGGAAGATGGCTCCTCTTCTTGAGCAGTAACATCATGGACTAGAGCAAGAGGAAGAGGGTGGCAAGTAGATGTCAGAGCTTGAACCGATCTGGATGCCATTAACCTAGTTGTCATAGTATGAGTACGGACAGGGGGCTCCACGGCATGGGTTGTGTCATGCTACTCCTGAATAGGTTTGGTGCGCCGAATTGCTAAGAGATCATCAATGATGGAAGCTTACTGTTCTGGTTTAGGGGAAAAAGTGGCAGATTCCTCATTAGTAACAGATATAGATGGTGAGTGATCAAGAGATGCCTCAGGAACAGAATCAGTTGAAGCTGGACACCTGTAAGCATTAATAAAACCCAAAGAGGGGAGAGTAACCCCAGTAAGAGCAGCAGGGTTGGGAGATGGCGATGACTATACCATTCTAGGAAAGGAATGTTCATAAAAAACAACATGGTGAGCAATGATCTCTTTGCCGGTAGCAGGGTTGTAACAACGATACCCTTTGTGACTGTTGTGGTAGCTAATAAAGATACAATGAGCAAAGCAAAAATCCATCTTGTGAAAATTATAAGGCCAAAGTAGAGGATAACATTTACAGCCAAATACTTTCAATATAGAATAATCAGGAGGTTTGCCAAATAACTTCTCATGAGGAGAGAGATTACCAAGACCTAGAGTAAGTAGTTTGTTGATAAGAAAGACTACATTTTCAGCAGCATCGGCTCAGAACGACTGAGGGAGAGAAGAGGACGCTAATAGAGATAAGGTGGACTCAATAATGTGCCGATGTCTGCATTCAACATTGCAGTTCTGTTCATGCCTGTGGGGACAACTAAGATGGTGAGTAATACCGGCACTGTCAAGATAACGGGAGAGAGAGTGAAATTCACCACCCCAATCACTCTAAAACATCTTGATTTTTGTAGAGAAAAGATTCTCAACATGATTCTTGAATTTAAGAAACATATTAAACACATCTGATTTTCGCTCAATAGGAAAAATCCATGAAAATTTTGAATATGCATCCATAAATAGAAGATAATACCAGAATCTTTTATTGGATAAAGTTGGGATAGGTCCCCATACGTCAGAAAATACTAACTCAAGAGGGGAAGAAAAATCCGTATTTGAAGACGGTAAACTTAAACGGTGGGCATTGCCCATCTAACAAGCTTCATACACAAAAGGATGACTAAAACAACCGGAATAAGGTAAACCAAATTTAGAAATAATGTTTTTCACAACTCTTAAGGAGGCATGACCAAGACGTTGATGCCATTTTGACAAGGAGGTTTTCTCTCCAACACAAGCTTCCATGTTTTCTATCCTCTACTGAACTGCTCTAGGAAACTGATAGTCCATCTCTACTAGTACCTCTGAGTAAAATTCTCTTAGTATGGTCCTTCAAGACAAAGAAATCCAGATGAAATTCAAAAATCAAACCAAGTAAACCAAATAAACCCAAAAACCCCAATATGACCCTTTTTCATGACCCTAGAAATTGACGTAAGGGCCATTATGACAATTTTAAAGTTACATTTTCAGCTATTGAGATGTAAGATTTGAATCTGATATGAACAAATTTGAAAATGACACCATTGCACGTAAAAAAAAACAAAGGAAATTATGGGAACCTCAGATTGATTAATTAATCCCCTGAGTATTTTCTGAAAAAGCATGTTAGCTAGATTGAGTTGTCTCAGACCTGCTTCAGCCCTTCCTCTCTATAAATAAGATGGGTTTTAAGCTAGAGACTTTTGAAGAAAAAACAAGAACCTAGAATCCCCACCCGAATAAACCATTTCAGCCAAGAACTCCAGAAAGAGTTTCAATCTCAGATTAGAACCCACTAAACACCCCAATTTCTCTCTGTGTTTTCATCCTAGCCTTCAAGAAAGGCAGAGCCCTTCCCAGCTCAGATATCCACCCTTGCGCATCTAGAAGCAATCACAAGACCTTTGTTCGTCCAAAAATCTCAAGAGACACCATTCCTAGTTAAGCTCTACTAGGATTGCTTCTATAAAGTTTAGTCAAGTCTACATCAAATGCATACATTTCTTAACCAGCATTGGTAGATTTTCATTCTTGTTAGTTAATTTTCGCATTAGTCTCCTTTATTTAAAAGATGATTTGGTTTGATTTTGGATTGATTGAGATTGTAGTTATAGACCTCTGAAAGCTTTCCTTTTAACTTCATGTAATCTTAAAATAAGAGGAAGGGAGGTGGGATTTAGGGTAAATTGATATACCTAATTCCCATTAACATCATCTACATCCTAGTAGATGATCAAGACTTCACACACAAATGGTTGAAAGTGATAACAACAATCATATATATCAAATACACCTATATTCGCAATAACATCATCTAGAAATTAACAAGTAGATGATGAAGACATCACACACAAATGGTGGAAAGTGAAAACAACAATCATATATATATCAAATACGTACACCTTGTATAGGTAAACATTCAGTACTAGTATAGATAATTTAAGTTACACGATCAATGATAAATAATTAGCACTTAATACTTGCCTAATACGGAACATGTATTTATTAGCTAGTTTAGCTGGTAGATGTTTAATTAGGCGGTAGGATAAGAGGCTTTCATGGCAATGCCACAATGGCCACCATTTGAGGCAGCAACATCTCGTTGGATTCGCATATATCCATTATCTCCCCACTGAGTGCCCCACGAATTCTTCAGTAGCCAATACTTCATGCCATCTTCAGTTGTACCATAACCAACCACTGTAACAGCATGGTTTAAATCAGTTCCACATTCCCCTGTAAAAACACCAGTTGAGTAGTAGAGGAAGTCGTTGGAACTAGCGTCTAGGGCGACAGAAACTGGTTGCATCGCTACTGCCTTCAATAACACATTCTCATCATTTGATGGGACGTCCACATATCCACTGATACTTGCTGCATGGGATGCTGATTTCTCTGTGTCGCACATTCCCTGCACTCCTCTGTAAGGGTAGTTTTCCTCGCTGTTAATGCCTCCAGTTTGTTGGATATATTGGAATGCAGTATCCATAAAACCACCGTCACAGCCATTATTTTCAGTGTCGCAGTCTACTAGCTGTTGCTCAGATAGAGAAATTTGTTGGCCTTTCTTGATTTGGATAATCCCTTCTATTGCTGCCACTGCCGAGAATGCCCAACAACATCCTATATATATTAAATTTGACTTAAATAGTTTTTTATATAACTAATGTTTGAAAAAGTAACTTGAAAAAAGAACCATTCTCTTACACCTAGATCAAAATTGAGAAAATTAAAAATGTTGAAGAAAACTATGTAAAAATCATTAAATATTTAAAATGATGAAAAATGTTTGAAAATTATATACTAATAAATAGGAATGACAATTTTTCTTGTCCTTGTTGGGCATTTGATTTCCCCAAGCCCAGAGGGTTGGGAATTGAGATTGCCTTGATGGAGATGGGGATTGATAGTCATACCTAACCAAGGACGAGGATAGGGAGTGAATTCCCTACCCCACCTCAACCCCAATTATATATTAACATTACAATAAATTAGATTTTTAATTACCAAAATCTGCCTAAGAAACACATCATTGTAAGGTACTAATTAGGGCTGCAAGTCGGGTAGGTTAGGCTGGGTTTGTGGTCAACCCAAGCCCAATCCTAAGATTTGGGCTCGAACCCAAGCTTGAGGTCAAGTCCAATCTTCCCAACCCGAGCCTAACCCGCATTGTAATTTGATGCATTCGGTTTGGGCTCAAACCCAAGCTGGGCTCAGGTTAGAAAATGGACCCATTCTAAAATTATATATGTATGTATGCAAATATGTATACATATATGTATGTATATAAGTAAATATATATGCAAGTATATATGTATATATATAAATATGTATACACGTAAGTACATATCTATATATGTATGTATATATAAATATGTATAATTGGACCACATTCAATTTACCTAAAGGCTAGGCCTGTACCCCAACCCAAAAAATAAAAAGCCTAAGTACCAAAAATCCAAATACAGTTGATGTAAAATTTTGTGCTGGATTAGTTTGGACCAGGGTTCAAAATATCAATACGTCTGATATGCCAATAGGGGCATATCAGGCGAATTGATACATTTTTTTACTTTTTTTTTTATTTTTTTTTCAAAACCAAAGTAAGGGAGTCGATTTAAGGCTCCTCCACCCCCTGAACCGGTCAGACCCCCGATACACCCACTGTAAGGGCATATCAGAGAGGTCCCAAAATAATACGTATGTGTATTCATACTTTGAACCTTGGTTTGGACCCACCCAATGTGCACCAAATCGAATTTTATGTATGGTTGTTATTATTTTACAATAATAGATGATCAGTTAATGATGAATTTCAAAAACTCACCATTATTATTTAAATAATTCCGTCATTAATTTAAGAAATAAAATACTTAAAAAATAATAACAAAACAATTGTGCGCATTGAATTTTGCGCGGGCTCCATCTCCCCTCTCAAAATTCCTTATTATTTAAATGCGAAATCGGATTTGATGTGACCATGCTCACACCGTTCGCATGCATCCCTTGCAGCCTTTTCTTGAAAATATCTCCCCATAAAAAAAAACAATATAAGTATAGAGATATTCCCAAACGGTCTTTTTGAGCATTGTATCTGTTCTCTTCAAACACAGGCTACTCTCTCCCTCTAAAAAGCAAGAATACTCGTTCGGCTCTTTCAAACGGGTCCGGATGTAGTAGGCACGTTAGGTAAGCACAATGAGTTAGCACGTAATAGCTGTGTGACACATCTCAGTTAATGTGCCTTTCATTCAAACGTTTTGCTCTACACAGAAATTATTCATTATTTTATTATCTTTGTCAAAATAATTAAAAATAAAAAACAATGAAAAAAGAAAACGTAAATGAGTCTCAACTCCCAACAAGTTTAGGTTTTTCTTTTTCATTATTTTTATTTTTAATTATTTTGACAAAGATAATAAAATAATGAATAATTTGTATCTAACGGAGCAAAAACGTTTGAATGAAAGACACATTAACTGGGAGATGTGTCACATAGCTATTATGTACTCACTCATTATGCTTACCTAACATGCCTATTACATCCGTAGTCAGGACCCCTTTTAAACACGTTGCTCCCCGCCTCTTTCTTCTCTTTCACTCTTCCTGCACTAAACCTGAAACCAGAAGTTTGTTCTCTCTCATCTTTCTTCCACCGATCGCTGCTGAAATCATAGGAAAACCTAGCTCCCTCTACCTTCTCTACTTCATTGAGTTCACTCCGAATCTAGGAGAAGATTTTGAGAAGAGCAAGAGACTGCGGGAAGAGTCATAGGCTTGGTCCCTAGGGTTTTTTTTTTCTTAATCCGATATCAATAATAGGTGGACCGGTTTTAAATCTCTTACTGATTGCAGATCAAATGGGTGGTTGTCTCTCCAATGCTAAGTTTTTCTTTGCTCTCATAGATGGTGTCTCAGTTTCTATTAACAGGCAAGATTATTCGGCGGCAGCCATTTCATTGCCTATCATGGTCAGGGGTGGGGCAAGGAGTGGAATTGGGAACCAAGGGATGGATAGAGTAATGATGAAAGAAGGGTTGACAGCTTCATCGTGGATACCAGATCCCGTTACCAGCTACTACAAACTAGAAAAAGAGAAGTTCATTGTTTACCTGTTAGAACCATTTTTCTTTTCTTTTCTTTTTACTAGTCTTAGAATGTAATCAAGGGCTTCCCTTATTGTTTTTTTCATAGATTTTGACCATAACCCCTTTTCTCTATTTGCAGTATTGCTTTCCATCCTGACTTTCATAACTCATAAAAAAGGCTCACTCCTGTCTTCCACTGCTTATTAGTTACCAACTCTTGGAAATGGAGAAACGATCAGCAAAGTATTTTATTTTTTCTTGAAACTCTATCGATTTTGCAAGCATTCCATTTCTAATTGGAGGGGGTTTTGCAGGCATTCCACATTATGCATTGGATTTGAGGTCATGCCTAAGAGGTTTTGTGCATTTCTGACTTTATTTTTTTTTCTGTTATCAATTTTGTATTTGTTTTGGCATTTTTGTCTTATGAGAATAGTCTGTTTATAGATGTTCTACCTATTGTTACTATTAGGAGAAACTCACATTATTGAGTTCCAGATGATTTGAGAATCGAAAATGAGTAAAAACTCATTAGGCTCATTAAATTTTAATGTGGGGCTTTGGGTTTTGGGCTGATTAACCAATTCAAGTTTGGCCCGGCTCAGGCCCAACCCAAGTGCCTAAAATTTTAGTCCGGGCTGGGCTTGGGTTGAATAATTCGGGCTTGACCTTGGGTTCGGGCTTTAGGTCCAATTCTTAGGCTTGGGCCTGGGTTGAGCTAAAACCCAGCCCAGACCGCCCGAATTGTACCCCTAAACCATATCATCCAAATAGGTTTTGACGTTTCTTCCCATATGGTGCTCGAAAACTTTGTCCACAAGCCATTGATAGGTGACTTTGACATTCTTCAGGCCGAAGGGCATGCTAACGTGACCACTACTATTGTATGATTCCAATTCTCTCTTCGTACTCACAGCGCAAGGGAAAACTGCTATTGGAAATCTACCCTTTATATCCATGAATGTCCGAATGTGTGCTTTCCCCTAAGCCTTAGCACAGGGTGACAAAATTTCCTTGATGTAATTAATTGGAGAGTCCAACTTGAACCATAACATTCATTAAGAACTTTCCTCATGTCATTTGAGAAAGTGGCATTTATTACATGTGCAAATTGGGGAACATATTTTGTAGCACTTAGGGGACGCAATCATGACCAATGCTACTCTTTCCTAGACCACAAAATGTTCAATGTTTAATGAGTTCGAATCTATTTTCTTCTAATCATGTACTTTCATTTACTCTCTGACAAGTGTCCATTTACACGTATATAAACACTCGTATACATGAAAATACACATGTAATTAATAAGTGATAGATGAGGAGTGATCTAACCATTCAGTCACAAAGAGCCACATGGCTAGTCTGAACCGTTTAACGATACTTTTGCTGTTAGACAGTGTATGCCCTTAAATCCAATCAAATTGATGTACTAATACATTTATTATGAATAAGTTCATAATTATTTCACGTTATGATTGATATGTCTTTGTATAATTACTTCTTAAACTGGACATAATGATGAGGCCATGGCACAGATGATGAATTGACAGCCCGTCATTGTCGTCTGAACTCTGAAATAAGAGGAGAACAAAAGCTAAGCTAAGTAATTGAGGATCGATGTCCAATTCTTTGGTGGTTTTCATTTATATAGAGTTTGCATGCATGTGCACTTCCCCACGTAGAGCAATATGTACAAACTAATTTCCTTGTCGTGCAGGGGGTGTTTGACTTTTAACATTTATCATTTATATAGACAGCATTCCTTATCATTCCAATCAATCCAGTAGTGCAGGGTGACTAAAAATTTCGTTGAAGTAATTGGAGAGTCTAACTTAAATTATATATAGCATTGATCAAGAACTTTCTTCATACGAGAGAGTGGCAAGAATTACCAGCGCAAATTGGGGGATAACATCGTATCAAAGAAGAAAAAAAAATGGCCGGGGTCATATTTTCTTGCACTTTGGAAACGGAACCGTGACAAAAACTACTTAATTTGCTTACTCTTATACAGTTATAATTGCATTCGGTCAGTCACAAGTGTCCATTTACATGTGTAAGACATACATCATATAAAACAGATGTGACTTACAAAAGCGCTATTAGAATAAAAGTAAGTATTTAGAGTGTTGAAGATAATGTGCTCACGTTCAATTCAGATCAGATTAGAATAAAAGTAACATTTATATAAATATATTTTCCAAAAATAAATTTCAACAGTTGAAATCAACTGCTGGTAGTTTAGATTTCCATCAGAGAGAGTGCATCCCCGATCATTCAATTTGTCCGACAAAAGGGCTGATCCTATCATTATGATCACCCACTAAGATGAATTCTCAAACTGTCCCAACATACCTAGGTTTTGATCCCCTCTAAGGATCTCACAGATTGGCAATATCAAAGACAGTCCAATCCGACACCTAATGCAGTATCATAATCGAGTCTAGGGGTCAGGTGTAACATTCTAGTTTTGCCCACCTATTTCCAAGGTCTAGGGCAATACTGGAATTTTGGTCCGGTTCAGGGTTTCAATAAAACCCACACTGCATGTACCTCAGCTCTCACCCTAGCAGCTGAGACAAGTCACCCCAACCAACTTGGTGGTACATCAGTGTCAGCATTGGCGGGATAAATTTCCCCAGATCTATTCAACGACTGTGAAGATTCTAAACTAACTCGAGTCTCATATGTGTCCAGTTTAAGGGTACTACACAGAAACACACCATAATAACATGAATCAATTATGTACTTTATTCATTTACAATAAATGTCAAAAGATACATCAGTTTGATTGGAGCTAAGCACATAACTGTCTAACACTAAGAAGGTCGCTTGTAAAGAACCTCCTAGAGGATAAGGGGAAGTTCCTTAAGCACACCGAAAAATATATGAACGTCGAGGAAACACTTCACGCACACGGAAAGCTTGTCAAAGTCGGAAAGAGGAAGGAACGTGATAATGGCCAAGGCGAAAGAAGTAGAAAGCACATTTGTAGAGGCAAGAGGTTGCTTAGGTGCTATGAGTCACTGAAATGCTGATCCAGGTCCTCTCTTAGAGCTCCAGGTCGTTGACAAGATGCTTTAGGACTCTCCCTGTAAAGTACAAGAACTACACACCATTGAACGTGAGGAGGAGGAGGATCTTAATGAATATTAAATCAACCGACTACTTGAAGTGGTCATCTCACTTAAAGGGAAATGTAGAGAACAGGAATCAGGACCAGTACTGCCACTATCACAAAGAGAGGGGGCACGACACCGAGAACTACTAGAACCTAAAGGACGAGTCGAGGAGCTCATTCGATGGGGGTACCTGAGGAAATTCATTAAGGAGGACTGAGCGGCTGAGGAACCCACAAGGAGACCAGCCCTAGCAAAATGAATGGCCACTCGTCGAGTTTATCAACAAGATCACTGGTGGGTCAATAGTAGAGGCTAAGGATATGACTTGAGCAATGACAAGGAGAAGCCCTGCAAGAGGATGAGGACAGAGGAGGTGATTTATTTCATCGAAAATGACATGAAGGGGGCTCACTACCCCATGATGACGCAATCATAGTGAGGTTGATCATCCATAACTATAAGGTGAAGCACATCCTAGTGGATAGTAGCAGCTCGGTGGACATCTTGTTCATGGAGGCATTCATGAAGATGCATCTGTAGAGGAAGGACCTCTTCCCTACCGATGTGTATCTGGCTGGTTTCAACAGGGACATCGTCTAACCTCTAGGAATGGTTAAGCTGTTGGTTACAGTGAGGACCACATTGAACAAGATTTCATTTGACTATAATTTTTTAGCCGTGGACACACCTTCATCATACAATGCTATTCTTTGTCGCCCTATGCTATACGTACTTCGAGCCATGCAAACCACATACTACATGGCCACAAAATTCCCCACTAAGAAAAGAATTAGGGTAGTGTGTAGGGACTATCTAGACTCTCAAAAATGTTACATGGTGGCCTTGAAAGGAAAGGGAAAGCGGTCATTGGCGGTTGACCTGGAAATAGAGTTGTTCACGGGCCGGGTTTTGGACCTGACTTTACACTATGTCGTGCTCGAGCTTCAGGCCGGGCTCATTCAAATTTTCGCAAAAGCTAGGCCCGAGCCCGGCCCATAAACAGGTCTACCTAGAACTGCTCCCAAAGCTCAGTGAGGATAGAGCTCACCCATTAGAAGATGTCATCCTCGTGTTGATCTTAGATATCGAGCCCAAGAAGACAATCCAGATTGGGCCACAGCTTGATGAACCTCCACGCTTCTAAATTGGTATGTTTTTTACATTCAAATATTTATGTATTTTCCTGGTTGCATGTCGGCATGCCTGGCATAGACCCCTCTGTTATTACCCATAGATTTAATGTAGTTCCCTTGGTTATACCTATAAAGTAGAGGAAAAGGAAATTCACCCCAAAGCGGTGTAAGACAATTGACGAGGAGGTTGGGAAGGTCCTCAAATGGGAAGTGGCATATGTGTGTTGGCTATACAGACCTGAAACAAGCTTGACCAAAGTATATCTTCCCACTCTTAAGGATAGACAGACTAGTTGATTGCACCTCGGGGTTCAAGCTGTAGAGATTCATGGACGTCTATTCTGGTTTCTAGAAGATCTAGATGGATCCAGCAGACTAAGAGAAAACAACTTTTGTAATCAAAATTGGGTTGTATTGTTACAAGGTCATGCCTTTTGGTCTAAAGAATGTCAGGGCGACCTACCTATATCTTGTAAACAACTTTTGTTTACAAATTTAATTGGAAATAAAGTAGAAGTTTACATAGATGATGTTTATTGTTCTAAAGAATGTTTGCTATTTTAAGAAAATATAACCTAAAGCTTAACCCAAACAATTGTGTCTATGGTGTCACATCAGGCAAGTTCCACGGTTACATAGTCACCCGACATGGCATCGAAGCCAACCCTGAGAAAATTAAGGCAATTTTACATAGGTAACCAAGTGAACATAGAGGCAATTTTACATAGTCTATCCCTCAGGAAGGAGGTCGGTGCAAGGAATGTAGAGGATTATATTGACTCTTAGCTCGTGGTCAACCAAGTGAATGGGCTTTACGAAGTTTAGGAGCTTTCAATGGTTAAGTACTTGTGTAGGTGTGTGAGCTAATCAGACAGTTCGATACTTTATCCATCCAAAAAATACTAAGATCCAAGAAAGCATAGGCTGACGCACTTTCATAGCTATTAGCTCCTATGCAAGTTGTAGAACTGAGCAAGTTGGATTCACTTTTCGAGTATTTGCACCATGGATAGTTGCCCTTAGATCAGAACACAGCTCGGAATGTCAAACGTAAGTCAAATCACCACATCATAAATGGTGAATAGTTGTGCAGGAAGTCATTCACCCTTCCTTAATTGCGATGTCTCCATCCTAGCGAGGCTGAGTATGTGTTTTGCAAGATCCACGAAGGACTCTATGGTGAACACTTGGGGGATAGGGTGCTTGCTTTGAAGGCCCTCCAACAAGGTTACTACTAGCCAAAAATAAAACTAAAGGTTTAAACTGGGTCATGCCGCTTGTGACTCGGCATGACACAGCATGATGACATGCGGGCCATGCTAGGCCTGGCAATAACCGTGACTGAGTTGTATAAATTCAGTAAATATAGAATTTTCTTCAAGCATAAATGACCAAACACCCGCACACAGCCTGGCCGAACTTCAACGACCAAACTCCTCGTTGACCAACGATCCCAGCACAATTGCAACATCATGAAAGACCAGATCGACAATAGATAGTCAAGGCCAGTACAAGCCCCTGACGGGCTTCCTGAGAATGACGTCCTCACCACAAAATGGCAAGAGGACGGCCATTGAACTCCACACACTCTCCCGATTCACAGTCGAAGCAAAGCTAATCGAGGACAACGACTAGCCCAGTCAAAGAGCGTAAAGCTCTCCAAGACCAGATGTCACTGAGCATCCGACAATGTGGAGAGCTTGGAAGCACCTCAGCCAGCATAAGACCGAGGTCACTAAACCAAATACCTCGGCTAGCGAGAATCAAGGACAAAAACCCTAGCCAGCAAAGGCCTAAGACCTCGACAAACATGAGGCCGATGCCATAGAACCGAAGACCCCAGTCACAACGTCATGTCTGAAACCTCAACTAGCTAAGAGCAAGTACAGAAGCATGGCCTAGGGTTCCTATCGACCAACCTAATTCCGAAGCAAAACATATTGGAAAAGGAAGGGAAAAACAACATAGGAAGTGCTCGAGAAAAAGACCAAACTTCCATTAGTGAATAAGTTGATACAATGATTATGAGGTCGACATATCGAGCTGTGTACAACAAGGATAAGGGAAGAGACGGCACATCAACTATCTGCTGGGGGGTCCTAGGCATGATCCTAGGCGTCGGCAATGACAACATCTCCACTATCAGGCTCTTTGATATCAAAAGGGTCGAAACCATGAACGACACCGGCCACCTTTGGGAACTGATGCATCACCCTCCGCTAATAAAGAGCCAAATCCTCCTACCAAGAGTCGGTAGCATAGTTGTCCAACTCGTTCTGATGAGCCTTCGAAGCTCTATAATTAGAGACACCCTCCTTCTTTGCCCAAGCTATCTTTGCGTCTACCTCCTTGAGCCCCCTCCTTAGCACATCCCGCACCTTCTTGAGATCATGGATGCATCCCTTCAGCTTGTGGACTATGTTGTCCCTCTCCTCGACTCTGCACTTCAACTCGACCAATTCTGCCTTCAGTTGGGCATTCTCAATCTCTCACGACTCGTAAAATCATCGCAACCCACAAAGGCGGTCGACAGGCCAACGACCGAACAAACCGACTATAGGGCTATGAATAGTTTGTACAAAAGAAGAGAAACAAGGAAGGACAAGTAAAGCCGAACTTACCACCATGATTTGATGAAGGGTGTGGCTACTAGCTTCCTTCCTAATATCGGGGAGCATCACACCCTGGGCAAGATGCTCAGTCACCCTCTCCGTATCAAGGGTGCCTTTCAGCCGAATTGACAATTGTGGCACATAGACATTGGTCGAGCCCTTAGCCAAAGCATGTTCCGGAGCATCCCCCCTTTGTGACGAGGACCTCTCAAGCTAAGTAGTGGCCTCCTCATAGTTAACTACCACGACTTACTCTATCGACCTTGGACTCTTCCCTTATCGAGGCGTGCATTCTATCAAATGGTGTTGAAGCTCCGTGGCCCTAGGCTACGTGCTCGAGGTCCTAGCTGCCTATGCCTCCCTTGAGACCGCGACCTTCATACGCCAAGCTCTCTTAGCATTAGCAATGTATGAATCTACAAAGTTCAGTACAAAGTTAGAACGAAGTGAAGACAAGATCATAAAAAGAAATGAGAATGCACAGCCCACGTACCAGACTAGAATTGATCGGCTGAAGGGCACATCAGCCCAGCTAGGGTCAGCAATTGGGATGATGTGTACTCCTTGATGTGTAGCTACACTATCCTTTTCACAACAGCTATCTCCTCCTTTGACAACTCGACCTAGGAAGGACCCTTTTCCTTAGTCCTTGGAACAGATAGGGCGAGGGAGAATAACCAACCTCCTCGGCACTTCACAAAGAAGAAATCCTCTTTCCAGTGCATAATGGAAGTGAGACCCAATGAGCACCTTCGTGTTCGACCTAGCCGATAGGTAGTAGTACCCCTGCTTGTGCTTCTTCAAGTGGAGAAAGTATCTAAACATCGGTAGGGTAAACTCAATATCCTTGAGAGTGTAGTAGCAAAGCAGCCCGACCAGGTACTGAAATGAGTTTGGCATCAACTGAACAGGAAGAACCTGATAGCACCTCAGGATGGACACTACCCCGGGACTTAAGGGGAACCTAAGGCTGGCAATCAAAGTATGGATGTACACACAAATCTCCCTGGGACGGGCTGAAGTGGCCATCTCCTAAATCCTGGGACACCTCAGTTCGTTCTCTTCAGGAATGCGGTACACTTCCCGGATTTTAGCCAGGTCGGTCGGAGAAAGAGTATACGAAGCAAAAAAATATCAAATATTCAAAAAAATGGCTTGGGTTGATAGTGTGATGGCCCAAATGCAATCCGGACAAAAGCTGCATCCCTACGAAACTATAATATGTAGATCGATCTCCATCTGCAATCTCTATTTTCTCTGCAAGCTCTAACGATTTCTCCGATGTAAAAAAATAGAAAAAACCCTAATTTATATTGCTTAAATCAAAAAAACCTAATACATTATTTCTAAAAACAAAAATAATTAATTACAGACCAAATAATCAAATTAACAAATTTGGTGTGCACCAATCTTCCCACCATCAAGAGTTCGATCTCCATCACTCTTTCAAGAATCCATAATAAAACAATTCTATAATATATCAGGATATATCTATAAAAATTTTAGATCATTGGCCCACTCTGAAAACCAAATTCTTAGAGATTTCTACTAACTGCTCAAATTGGCTAGACTTGTTCTTGCTGTTAGACAGTGTATGCCCTTAGCTCAAATCAGATTGGTGTACTGATACATTTATTGTAAATGAGTATAAGTACATAATTGTTTCATGTTATAATTGGTGTGTTTCTGTGTAATTACCCCTTAAACTGGACACTTATGAGACTCATGTTAGTTTAGAATGTTTTCAGCCATTGGACAGACTTGGGGAGTTTATCTTGCTAAGGCTGACAGTAATGTGCTGCCAAGAAGGTTGGGGCAGCCTGTCTCAACTACTAGGGTTGGACCTGAAGCACATGTGGTGTGTTTTTATTTGAAACACTGAACCCAGACCAATTTCTAATTATGCCCTGGACCTTGGAGACTGGTTGGAAAAATTGGAAAGTTACTCATAACTCCTAGACTCGATTATGGTACTGCACTGGGTGTCGGATTAGGTTGTCTTTGATATGCCAATCAGTGAGATCCTTTGGAGGTCAAAACCTAGGTATGGTAGGGCAGTCTAAGAATTCACTCAAGTGGGTGATCATAGTGACAGGATCAGCCCCTTTGTTGGACAAAGTGAATGATCGGGACTATACTCTCTGATGAAAACCAAAACTGCCGATATTCGATTTCAAACTTGTTTGAGATTTGTTTTGCAAAATATATTTATATGATATATAGTATGTTTTAAGGTAAAAGGTTTGCAAAAGGTCTTAATTCCCGGGGCCCATCCGAGAAGAGAGTGCAACACTGTACTTTGTAGCCAAGGGAGAGGTCCTTCCTTGCCGGGTAGCATTTGATCATTAAGGGCTGAGAGGTTAAGTGTAAGAGACCATTAAGGGTTGTTTTACCTGATGGGCTATATCTCACTTAAGTCCGTTGTCCTTGGGCCTTCATAGGATGGTTGGACTCAATGATCATTTACTGTAAATGTTCGGCCCATTAAGAGCCCATATTGATGGACTCAGGGGTTCACACTGCTTGACAGTGAATTCGGCCAAGCCTTTTCACAGAGGTTGGGACGAACCCATGTAGGCTTATGTGAGGTCATTGTTGGGGTCCAACGCTAAATAAAGTGAACCTAAATGGGCCAACAACAAACCAAGGATGTGAGCCACTTGCTTATTAGGCCTAAAGGCCATGATTAATTGGATTAATTAGGGTGTCACATGATAGCTTAAGCAGTCATTTTATATGGGTGAATATGGGTTTGGATATGGGTCTGGATCAGCCATTAGGATAAGAGAATAAGTCTTATCCACTTAGCGAGTTCAAATCCAAATAAATATTTGGATTAGGAATCTCCTAATTTGATTAGGAGTGGTGATCCTTAAGGCAAAAAAAAGAGGAGATCAAATCTGCTCCAGTTTACTCTACTCTTAATTCTCTCTCTCTCTGTTCTTTATGCCTTAGAAACCCTAATTCGACCTCCCCTTCTTGGACTGATCTTGATCAGTTCCACCTCTGATTTTTGGATGAAAAATACAGAGAAAATCCGTGTTCACTTCCCTTGTACGATCCAAAGTGTTGGATTGTAGTTTTGTTGAAAATTGTGTTGCTGAATCGGCTTCAATTCAAGCTGTGCCATCTTCAGGGGAAGTTGGTTTTGGGATTCAGTTTGAGTGTGAACTATCACTTTGGGAGCTACATTTGTGGAATCCGTATCAGGTATACTTCTCCATTCTTTTTGGTTTCAGATTTAGTCTGGTTTCGGTGCAAGAACAATCCTTGAGAAATGCAGCTTTTTAAAACTGGGAATACGATTCCCTGAAGGTTGCAAGAAAATTTTTGAAATTTTGTCCAACCATCTAGCATGGTTCAGCCATCCATATGATGGATTTCACCTTCCTTCACTTGCCGATTTGAGTTTTGGTTAAAATCCAGTTTGGTTTATTCCAAGGGATGAACCTGGCTCCGATACCACTATTGGAAGGGTTAGGATTCATCGTATAGATGGCCGAACCATGCTAGATGGCTGGGCAAAATTTCAAAAAATTTACTAATCCTTTTGGGAATCGAATTCCCTATGTTTTGAAAAATTGCATTTTTTAGAATTGGTCTTGCACTAAATCAAACCAGATTTGAAACCAATCAAAGAGGAAGATTTATACCTGATATGGATACCACAAATGTAGATCCTAAGGTGGCACAGTGTGTAGGTGAAGCTGATTCAATAACACAGTTTTCAGCAAAATTGCAACCCAACTACTTGGATCGAACTGGGGAAGGTGAGCTTGAAGTTCATCTAAATTTTTCTTGCAAAAATGAGAAAAAAACTGATCTCCATCTGCCCTTGAAAGCCTAGGTCATGACAGGGTTTCATGGAAGACAAAAGAGAAGAAGAGAAAACAAGAAATAGTGGTATTCTTGTCTGGTTCACCCTCTTCTTCTTTTATCTCTTTATGGAGCACTTCTCCTAATCAAATTAGGAGATTATTTAGGAGATTATCCAAATCTAATTTGGATCTGGACTCTAATAAGAGATAAGCCTTATCCTCTTAAGAGGATAGGTGCTCCATACCCATTTCCTAACCTAGATTCGACTTAGAGCACATGACAACTTAATTTGTCATGTGACAACTTACTTAATCTTATTGGTTTTGGGCCTTAGACCCATTTTCTTCAAAGGCTCATGACCCAAGATGTTGTATGGCCAGCATAGGCCAGATTTGTATGGTGTGGAGCCCCACATTTACACTTAAATGATCATTGAATTCAGCCATCCTATGAAGATCCAAGGATAATAGACTTAAGATAAAGACCATTAGGTAATCAACCCTGTAATGGTCTCTTACACTTAACCTCTCAACCCATAATGGTCACAACACTACCCAATAGGGAAGGACCACTCCCCTGGCTGCAAGGTATAGTGTCACCTCTCCTTGACAGATCCATTGCCGGTAGTTTAGATTTCCATCAGAGAGAGTGTAAGCCCAATCTTTCGCTTTGTCCATAAGGGGGCCGATCTTAACATTATGATCACCCACTCAGATGAATTCTCAAACTACCCCAACATACCCAGGTTTTGACCCTCAATGGATCTGATTGATTGGCATATCAAAGACAGCCCAATCCAACACCAAGTGCAGTACCATAATCAAGTTTAGGGGATATGTGTAACTCTCCAGTTTTGCCCATCAATCTCCAAGGTCCAGGGAATAACTAGAAAATGGTCCTGGTTCAATGTTTCATTTAAACACACACTACATGTGCTATGGGTCTAACCCTAGCAATTGAGACAAGCTGCCCCAATTTCTTTGGAAGCATATCAGTCTCAAAAGATATATATATAGGGTTGACAATTTTCCCCATTTGCCCAATCCCCGTGGTGATCCACCTCGAATGGGGCGGGGGTGGGGATGATTTTCCCCTATGGGGACGGGGATGGGGAATTTTCATCCCCATTAATGGGGACGAGGATCCACACTAATATATATGTATATATGTATGCATACGTTGTATATGTATATATGTACACATACATCTATATATTAATATTTTTAAAAATATGGTTGAATCGTTTCTAATAGGATTGTAAATTTTATTTTTTTAAATAAAACTAAAAACAAAAACAAAATGGTTAACATTATAAAAAATCACGGGGAATGGGTATCCCCATGGGGATTGGGTTCCCCATTGGGACGGGGATGGGAATTTTTATGAAGAGGGGGATGTGGAGAGGCTCCCCATCCCTGCCCCACCCTGTTGCCATTCATATATATATATATATAGTAGTAATTAAGCACATGCATTGCATGTAAGATTGGAATCTGATGTGAATAAATTTGAAAATAACACCGTTGCACGTAAAAAAAAAAACAAAGGAAATCATGGGAACCTCAGATTGACAAATTAAACCCCTGACAAAAGCTACTTAAGATTGGAAACGGAACCGTGACAAAAGCTACTTAATTTGCTTATTCTTTTACAGTTATACTTGCATTCGGTCAGTTACAAGTATCCATTTACATGTGAAAGACATACATCATATACAACAGATGTGAGTATGTGACTGACAAAGGCTATTAGAATAAAAGTAAGTATTTGAGATGGTCTAGAGTTGGAGAATAAGGTTGTGTTTGATGTTTCCAATTTCTTCTTCAATCATTTTCGGTTGACCCATTTGCTCCTCCAGGTTGTAGGACAATGGTTTAACAATCCGATTGAACAGGTTGACCCTTCAATCATTTTCGGTTGACCCATTTGTTCCTCCAGGTTGTAGGTCAATGGTTCAACAATCCGAGTTGATTAAGAACTTTCCTGATCATGTCATATGAGAGAGTGGCATCTATTACATGCGCAAATTGGAGAACATATTTTCTAGCATAGGGGACGCAATCATGACCAATGCTACTCTTTCCTAGACCACAAACTATTCAATGTTTAATGAGTTTGAATCTATTTTTTTCTAGTTTTTTACTTCCATTCACTCTCTGACAAGTGTCCATTTACACGTATATGAACACTCGTATAGATGAAAATACACATGTATTGATAAGTGATTGATGAGGGGTGGTCTAACCGTTCAGTTACGAAGAGCCATGTGTTTAGCCCAAACCGTTTAATGACACCTCAGTGCCATATGGAGGCAAGTCGCACCTGCCAGGTCAGCCCAAGCCAACCAGCTTGACCTGCATCTCGACTAATGGAAGACCAGCAGATTGCTCCACAGCGATGTGGAGCACATCACCTCGGGAGAACGAGCCAGTGACTTTGGATGCCAACTTGACCTCCCTAATCGGGTTGCCAATGACTTGAGTAGTCGACCGACCTATGGGTTACCGACATACATGATGCATTGTTTTTATCTGATTAGTACGCCTATTGGTTCCTAAACAAATGGCGGAACGTTGTCCATGCCTTTTCAAGGTACTCATGATCCATTGCATTTTATCTCTCTAGTTCCTATAGTCTCCCTTTGCTTTCTTACTCACTAAACTCGACTAACTCAAGCATCGAAATGACTACCTCAAGTCAAAACCCCCAGGTACTCTAATATCTTTCTTCCTGCAAATCGGTCTGTCAATCTCAACACCACTCGTCCGAGTGTCCTCTAGTAGGGAAGTTAGGCGATTTGACCACCATCAATTGAAACCATATGTGGGAACCAAAATGAAAAAGCCAATTCAACCTCTCACCACATTAGTCATAATCCCAGCATGTCTTCCCCAAAGAACAACCAAAATGAAGGAACCTCCATTGGGGGGCAAACGTAAGTAGTCGAGCCATCGGCGTTCCTACCAGTGTAGATCATTTACAGTTTCAAGAGTTGATGTTGTACGTCTGAAGCATGGACCTGCGCATGTAGTCCTGGAAGTAGCACTTCACTGCTCTTGGTCAATGCAGCCCAGATGTCATTGCAGACGCAGCCACCACCCAAGAACCAGAACGTCAACAAGTCAGTAACCCCACCGGATGACAAATGTTGTCTTCTCAACGCCTTAGAGAACCCTGCTAGGAGTTGGACTTCCTAAGCACAAGACACCACTTACGCCCCTAACGTGGAAATTAGTAGGGCAACCACCTCGGTCAGGTTGGACAACATGGCCTCGGCATTGGGGTCCAAGCAAAACAGGCGTAGGAGGCACCCAAGGCATAATCCCATCAAGAGCCGGCTCGGTCCTTAGGGGGATGGTCGTCAGACAAGCCTGCCTAAAGAACAAGAAGTCAGCCTGTCAAACACCTCGACTGCTCCTCAATTCATTCAGGCTTTGCCCCTTTCGGCCAAGATCCTTGCTGAGCCCTGGCCTAATAATTTTTTAGCCTCGAACCTAGAGACTTAGGACTAAATGAGGAAAATGAGGCCTGGCCAAGATCCTTGTAGGCTTTGATGTAGCTACATGAAGAAAATGAGGCAGGAAAGTGCCTCGCCTTCCCAACCATATTCCACCAGGCTACCCAAATGTGGTACTCAAGCTTGGCCCGGGCTCCACTAAGACCAAGGACCAGATTGTCAACCTGTTTACGACACACTTTGCTACCTACCAATGTCACTCAAAGACATCCAATTACCTAATTATGGTATACCAGTGTTTTGTATATCCAGAACCATGACCCCGCTATACAGATGACTGCAACAATCCACGACGTCTGAGACCCCCACCTGTGAAGGTTGCTTGTGAAGAACCTCACAAAGGATAAGGGGAAGTTCCTTAAGCATTACCAAAAATATATGAACATCGAGGAAATGCTTCATGCACACGAAAAGCTTGTCGGAGCCGGCAAGAGGAAGGAACGTGATAATGGCCAAGGCCAAAGAATTAGCAAGCAAAGTTGTAGAAGCAACAGGTCGCCCACGTGCTCCAAGTCACTGAAATGCCGATTCAAGTCTTCCATTGCCGCTCCAGGTCATTGACAAGACGCTTTAGGACTCCCCTCATTGGCGGTTGACCTGGAAATAGAGTTATTCACGGGCCGGGTTTTGGACTTTACACTATGTCGTGCTCGGGCTTCGGGCCGGGCTCATTCAAATTTTGGCAAAAGCTAGGCCCGAGCCTGGCCCATGAACAGGTCTACCTGGAACTACTCCCAAAGCTCGGCATGGATAGAGCTCACCCATTGGAAGATGTCATCCTCGTGTTGATCTTAGATATCGAGCCCAAGAAGACAATCCAGATTGGGCCACAACTCGATGAACCTCCACGCTTCTAAATTAGTAAGTTTTTTACATTCAAATATTGATGTATTTTCCTGGTTGCATGTCGGCATGCCTGGCATAGACCCCTTTGTTATTACCCATAGATTTAATGTAGTTCCCTTGGTTATACCAATAAAGTAGAGGAAAAGGAAATTCACCCCAAAGCGGTGTAGGACAATTGACAAGGAGGTTGGGAAGGTCCTCAAATATGAAGTGGCATATGTGCATCGGCTATACAGACCTGAAACAAGCTTGACCAAAGTATATCTTCCCACTCTTAAGGATAGACAGACTAGTTGATTGTGAAGGGATGAGAGATCCATCCTATGGACGCCCAAAGATTGCGGATTAAGGGGCGAATTTCAAAAATTTTATCTCTCCTTCAACTGGGAATCGTATTCCCCATTAGAAAATCATATTTTCAAGGATCAATCTTGAACCATAAACTGAACCAGATCTGAACCAAAAGGAGTGGGAGAGGATTATACCTGATACGGAGAAATACTATCTCCAAATGGAGGTGTTCACGCCCAATGAAGGATCCAAAATCTGCTCCCACTGAAGATGGCGCAGTGAAGGATGGAGCAGAATCAGCAATGTTCTTCAAAAGAACTTGACCCTTCACAAGAATCAACTGGACGGCTTGTGAGTACAGCTCCAATCAATCTTTTCCCAAAAGATTGAAATCAAGATCCAATCTTGATTGCTCCCAAGAACTGGAGATCGAACGGAAGGAATGGCAATGGCAGGAAGGTGGCGGCAGGAGAGAATTCGCAGTATGCAGGAAATCTCTCAATCTCTCTTTCTTTAAGAGAAGAATGCTGTTGATGATTTAAAAGGCTGCCGCCCCCTTCCCCTTTTATAATCTTAAAGCGATCAGCTCCTAATCAGATTAGGAGTTGCTAATTCCAAATCATATTTGGGTTAGAAGTCCCTTAGTGATAAGGGATAATCCTTATCTTATCTGCAGATCAGATCAACTGTCTCCTAGTCTAATTAGGAGGTTTCCAGATCTAAATCTTATTTAGATCTTGGACTCTTTGAGTGGATAGGGTCTAAGCCCAATCCTTTTAGCTGACCCACTTCAGAATTCGTCCCCTTTAAATGACTGATCAAATCAGCCCAGTTCGAAATGGGCTTAAGGCCCATTAAGGTTATGTACTCAAAAACCTTCCAAATTGCTGCCCAGTTGGGCTTCCTTGTATGGCATGGGACCCAAGCATTGATCTACACATCAGCCACATGGGTTCAGCCCAGCCTTTGTTACAAGGGCAAGCCGAATGCACTGCTGAAGACAGTGTACCCCCTGAAACCCATCAAATGAGCTCTATGGGTCCAACACTTACACTAAGTGGTCCCTGGGCCAAGCCACCTTGTAACACCCAGGGACTGTGGGGAGATGTAAGATTAGCTCATCAGGCATTATCCTCAATGGTCTTACACTTAACCTCTCAGCCCATAATGATCATACACTGCCCAACAAGAGAGGACCTCTCCCTCGGCTGCAAGGAACAGTGTTGCACTCTCCACTTATATGGATCCCGGGAATTAAAACCTTCTTGCAAACAATTTAGAAACCATACATATATACTTTTATATCTTATATAAAATATATTTTGCAAAACAAATCTCAACGGTTGAAATCGGCTGCCGGCAGTCTTGGTTTCCATCAGTGAGAGTGCATCCCCGATCATTACCTTTGTCCGACAAAGGGGCTGATCCTGTCACTATGATCACCCACTCAGATGAATTCTCAGACTGTCCCAACATACCCAGGTTTTGACCCCAGCTAAGGATCTCACTGATTCATACATCAAAGACAGCCCAATCCGACACCTAGTGTAGTATCATAATCGAGTCTAGGGGTCGGGTGTAACTTTCCAGTTTTGCCCATCAATCTCCAAGGTCCAGGGCAATACTGGAAATCTGGTCCAGTTCAAAGATTCAATTAATCCTACACTGTATGTGCCTAGGGTCTCACCCTGGCAGCTGAGACAAGCCACCCCAACTGACTTGGTGGCACTATAGTGTCAGCCTTGTCAGGATAGGTCTCCCCAGACCGACCCACTAGCTGTGAACATTCTAAACTAACACGAGTCTCATTAAGTGTCCAGTTTAAGGGTATTACACAGAAACATACCAAGGGAACATGAATCAAATATGTATCTTTATTCATTTACAATAAACTCATAAAGTACATCATTCTGATTGAAGCTAAGGGCATACAAAACTGTCTAACAGATTGCACCTCGGGGTTCAAGCTGTAGAGATTCATTGACATCTATTCTGGTTTCTAGAAGATCTAGATGGATCCAGCAGACCAAGAGAAAACAACTTTTGTAATCTAGATGGATCCAGAAGATCTAGATAGATCAAGCACAGTTGTAGAGGCAACAGGTCACCTAGGTGCTCCAAGTCACTGAAATGCCGATTAAAGTCATCCCTTGCCGCTCTAGGTCATTGACAAGACACTTTAGAACTCCCCCTATAATGTACAAAAAATACACACCATTGAACGCGAGGAGGGGGAAGATCTTAATGAATATTAAATCATTCAATTGCTTGAAGTGGTCAAATCACTTGAAGGGAAATTCGGAGAATAGGAATCCGGACCAGTATTGCCACTATCACAAGGAGAGGGGGACATTTGTGGAAATTCATTAAGGAGGACCTAGCTGCTGAGGAACCCACAAAGAGACCTGCCCCAACAGAATGAATGGGCACTCATCGGGATGATCAACAAGAGCACAGGTGGGTCAATAGTAGAGGCTAAGGACACAACTTGAGCAATGACAAAGTGAAGCCCTCCAAGAGAATAAGGATAGAGGATGTGATTTATTTCATTGATGATGACAAGAAAGGGGCTCACTAACCCATGATGACGCGATCATAGTGAGGTTGATCATCCATAACTATGAAGTGAAGCACATCCTGGTGGACAGTGGAAGCTCGATGGACATCTTATTCATGGAGGCATTCGAGAAGATGAATCTACAAAGGAAGGATTTCTTCCCTACTGACATGTATCTGGCTGGTTTCAGCAGGGACATCGTCTAACCTCTAGGAAGGATTAAGCTGTTTGTTATAGTGAGGACTTCATTTGACCATAATCTTTTGGCCGTGGACACACCGTCATCATACAATGCTATTCTTTGTCGCCCTATGCTGCAGACACTTCGAACCTTGGTAACCACATACTACATGGCCACAGAATTCCCCACTAAAAATGGAATTAGGGTAGTGTATAGGGACTATCTAGAGTCCCGGAAATGTTACATGGTGGCCTTGAAAGGCAAGGAAAAGTGGTCATTGGTGGTCGACCTAAAATTGCTCCCAGAGCTCGGCAAGGATAGAGCTCACCCATTGGAATATGTCATCCTGGTGTCGGTCTTAGATACCGAGCCCAAGAAGACAATCCAGATTGGGAAGCTCCTCAATGCCGACTTTATTAGAGAAGTAGAGTACCCGAGATGGATAACGAATTTGGTGATCGTGAAAAAGGAAAATGAGAACTGGCAAAGGTGCGTTGACTATACAGACCTGAAACAAACTTGCCCAAAGTATATGTTCCCACTCTTAAGGATGGACAGATTGGTAGATGCCACCTCGGGGTTTGAGCTGCTGAGATTAATGGGTGTCTATTCCGGTTACAAATAGATCTAGATGGATCCAGCGGACCAAGAGAAAACAACTTTTGTAACTGAAATTGGGTTGTATTGTTACAAGGTCATGCCTTTTGGCCTAAAGAATGTCAGGGCGACCTACTTGCGTCTTGTAAACAATTTCTTTTTCAAATTTAATTGGAAATAAAGTAAAAGTTTATTTAGATGATGTTTGTTGTTCTAAAGAATGTTTGCTACTCTATGAAAATATAACCTGAAGCTCAATCCAAACAAGTGTGTCTTTGGGGTCACATCTGGCAAGTTCCACAATTACATAGTCCCACTCGACGTGGCATTGAAGCCAACCCTGAGAAAATTAAAGAAATTTTAGATATGTAACCAAGTGAATGTAAAGGCAATTCTACATAGTTTATCCCTCAGGAAGGAGGTCGGTGTGAGGAATGTAGAGGCATGTACTGACTCCTAGCTCGTGGTGAACCAAGTGAACGAACATTATGAAGCTTGGGATCCTTCAATGTTTAAGTACTTGGCGAAGGTGTGTGAGCTAATTAGACGGTTTGATACTTTATCCATCCACCAAATACCGAGATCCAAGAAGGCACAGCATGGCACGCTTTATAGCTGTCGGCTCTACTGACAACACCAAGAGGACAACATACGTAGAAGACTTGTTGCGCCCCAACATAGAGAGGGCGATTGAATAGGAGATGGCTCCTGTGCAAGTCATAGAACTGAGCAAGATGGATTCACTTTTCATGTATCTACATGGTGGGTGTCGAATCCAACAAAAAATAAAAGTCCTGCTCAGATTAAATATTTTTGTATATAGTGATGAGCAAGGTCGTCTCCACAGGGATTGGGTGGATTTATTTCCAAGAAAATGAAATAAGGGGTTGTTGTAAAGATAAGGAAAATAAAATGAAATAAAATAAAGCAATGATTAAATCGATGGGAGATAGCTTCTGGTTGAAGAGACAAGTTCAGCCTTGATTCTTATCATTGATCATCGATGCAAGGATAAATTCTTATGTTTATGAATAAATTGGTTATAGCCATTAACAAGCTCTAACAGCCAGGCTCTACTCGTATTTCTCGACAACCAAAACAAGATCTTTGATTTCTTCTCTTATTAATAGACAGTCCTAAACAAGCTCTTAGGATTTAATCTATTAATAGCATTAAGAGGGGAGATACCCAATTCTGGTCAGCGATCTCACAAGCTCGGACCGTTTAAACCAGATCATATATCCTCCTAACATAAATCGAAAACTTGTCCATAATGAATTTACGTTAGTTTCCAGCATGATTAAACCTACCAATCATATACGAAATTAGAAGTTCAATCGGCCATAGATTATTCTCATTGAATGAGCAAGGGATCCTTCTTGCTTAATCAATAAAAATAATCCTCACAGGAAATCGCAGAAAACATATGAATACCCATAAACAATGAACTGAAATAAAAGTCAATTAGATCTCACAATGTTTAAGAATCAAAGCTTCCCTAACCTTTCAACAAGAAATCAAAAGCTTACACACACTTCATGTAGAAATCGCAGCTTCCAGATGAGAGGGGTGGGCATATTCTGCTTCTTTTTTCCCTTCTTGCTGAATTCTTGTTGCTAAGATTTGATGATGCCTCCTTGCTAGTCCGCCCTCCTTTTTATAGCCTTAGGGGCGTATTCTGCAGGGCTCTGAATAGTTAGTACAAAAGAAGAGAAACAAGGAAGAACAAGTAAAGCCAAACTTACCACCATGATTTGATGAAGAGTTGTGCTCTCTAGGAGCTGCTGGTGTGGCTACTGGCTTCCTTCCTAATACGGGGAGACTCACACCCTGGGCAAGCTGCTCGGCCACCCCCTCTGTCTCAAGGGTGCCTTTTGGCCGAATCAACCATTGTGGCACATAAACATTGGCCGAGCCCTTAGTCAAAGGATGTTCCAGAGTGTCCCCCCTCTGCAATGAGGACCCCTCGAGTTGAGTCGTGGCCTCCTCAGAGTCAACTACCACAACTTCCTCTATGTACCTTGGCCTCTTCCCCTATTGAGGGGTGCATTCTATCGAATGGCGATGAAGCTCCAGGGAAGAAGGAGCCCTAACAAGCATCAAGGGTCAACAAGTTCACGACCATTGCCTTCGGATGATGGGATACATCAACGAACTAGAGGCTCTTGGATCCGGGCGGGACCTTGTGACCCAGATAGATGCTATCCTTAATTCTTTGCCTCCTTCCGTTAATCCGTTCATCATGAACTATAACATGAACAAGCTGAATATCAGCTTCCAAGAGCTCAGCAATATGTTGCAAAGAGCTAAAGAACTGATTAGCAAGGATGAGCCTGTAGCTATGCTTGTTGAAGCTAGCAAGACAGGCAAGAAAACGAGGAAGCCAAAGAAGCCTCAGAAGAAAGCCACTAAGGGCAAGAAGAAGAAGAAAGACAAAGCATCAGATGCCTGTCACTTCTGCAAGAAGACCGGCCTCTGGAAAAGGAACTGTCCTTCCTACCTGGAATCTAAGAAAGGTAATTTCGAAATTTGTGTTATAGAAACCAATCTGTTGGTAGCTTCCGCGTCCTGGTGTATGGACTCTGGGCCTTCAACTCATGCATGTAACTCACTACAGGAGTTCAAGGTAAGCAAAAGGCTGAGTGAAGGAGAAGTTACACTCTACTTGGGGACTACTTCAACCATTGCAGCCGCGCCCATAGGAACCGTGGAGTTACTTTTTAGAGAATGAACAATTGTACTGAAAGATTGTCTTTATGTACAAAATTTAAGGAGAAATTTGATTTGTCTCAAAACTTTGTGCAGATGGTTATTCTGTCTTCTTTAATAATACGGTTACTATTAAAAGAAATAACAGATTCATCGCATACGGGGTACTGGAGAACGGTCTCTATGTTCTACATCCTTCTCTAGAAACTAACATAACCGAGACTGCGTCGGCTGAAATCCCCAAGAAGAGATCCCGTGATACAGTTAATCCCACGTGTCTGTGGCATTACCGACAAGGCCACATCGGTGTTGACCAAATCACAAGGTTGGTAAAGGATGGTCCTTTGGATTTTCTAACTATAGAAGATCTTCCCACCTGTGAGCCTTGCCTACAAGGCAAGATGACGAAACGGCCATTTAACGGTAAGCCTGAAAGATGTAGAGGCACACTTTACCTAATACATACTGATTTATGTGGTCCCCTGAGTGTTAGGACATGAAATCAACACGTGTATTTCATAACCTTCATAGATGATTTTTCACGATATGGTTACGTGTACCTAATGAGACACAAGTCTGAATCCTTTGAAAAGTTCAAAGAGTTTAGACAAGAGGTCGAGAAACAGTTAGGGAGAGAAATTAAAGCCCTTCGATCAGATCGAGGGGGCGAGTATCTCTCTGACGAATTCAGGGACTACTTAAAATAAAATGGGATATTATCACAATTAGCTCCTCTTGCTACACCACAACTTAATAGTGTTTCAGAGAGGAGGAATAGGACCATATTAGATATGGTCATGTCGCTTCTCATACACTCAGAGTTACCCACATCCTTTTGGGGTTACGCATAAGAGACTGCGATTTACGTGCTCAATCGGGTTCCAACCAAATTGGTTCCAAATACTCCATATGAACTTTGGACTGGAAAGAAACTAAGTGTCAGACACTTGAAGATTTGAGGTTGTCCAACACACGTTAAAAGAACGAGTGCAGACAAATTGCAATCCAAGACCAGCCATTGCCTATTTGTAGGCTACCCAAAAGGCTCTGTAGGTTACCTATTCTATAACCCAAGTGAGCAGAAAGTGTTCTGCAGTCGAAATGCACAATTCTTGGAAACCGATTACATCCAAGACACCCATCGTCAGGAAGTTGTTCTTGATGAGGATGTTAGACAGTTTTGTATGCCCTTAGCTTCAATCAGAATGATGTACTTTATGAGTTTATTGTAAATGAATAAAGATACATATTTGATTCATGTTCCCATGGTATGTTTCTATGTAATACCCTTAAACTGGACACTTAATGAGACTCGTGTTAGTTTAGAATGTTCACAGCCGGTGGGTCGGTCTGGGGAGACCTATCCTGACAAGGCTGACACTGTGGTGCCACCAAGTCGGTTGGGGTGGCCTGTCTCAGCTGCCAGGGTGAGACCCTAGGCACATACAGTGTAGGATTAATTGAATCTTTGAACTGGACCAGATTTCCAGTATTGCCCTGGACCTTGGAGATTGATGGGCAAAACTGGAAAGTTACACCCGACCCCTAGACTCGATTATGATACTGCACTAGGTGTCGGATTGGGCTATCTTTGATGTACCAATCAGTGAGATCCTTAGCGGGGGTCAAAACCTGGGTATGTTGGGACAGTCCGAGAATTCATCTGAGTGGGTGATCATAGTGACAGGATCAACCCCTTTGTCGGACAAAGGTAATGATCGGGGATGCACTCTCACTGATGGAAACCAAGACTGCCGGCAGCCGATTTCAACCGTTGAGATTTGTTTTGCAAAATATATTTTATATAAGATATAAATGTATATATATGGTTTCTAAAATGTTTGCAAGAAGGTTTTAATTCCCGGGATCCATATGAGTGGAGAGTGCAACACTGTTCCTTGCAGCCGAGGGAGAGGTCCTCTCTTGTCGGGCAGTGTATAATCATTATGGGCTAAGAGGTTAAGTGTAAGACCATTGAGGATAATGCCTGATGGGCTAATCTTGCATCTGCCCACAGTCCCTGGGTGTTACAAGGTGGCTTGGCCCAGGGACCACTTAGTGTAAGTGTTGGGCCCATAGAGCTCATCTGATGGGTTTCAAGGGGTACACTATCTTCAGCAGTGCATTCGGCTAGGTCTTGTAACAAAGGATGGGCAGAACCCATGTGGCTGATGTGTAGATCAATGCTTGGGTCCCACGCCATACAAGGAAGCCCAACTGGGCAGCAATTTGGAAGGTTTTTTGAGTACATAACCTTAATGGGCCTTAAGCCCATTTCGAATTGGGCTGATTTGATCAGTCATTTAAAGGGGGCGAATTTTGAAGTGGGTCAGCTAAAAGGATTGGGTTTAGACCCTATCCACTCAGAGAGTCCAAGATCTAAATAAAATTTAGATCTGGAAACCTCCTAATTAGATTAAGAGACAGCTGATCTGATCTACAGATAAGATAAGGATTATCCCTTATCACTAAGGGACTTCTAACCCAAATATGATTTGGATTAGCAACTCCTAATCTGATTAGGAGCTAATCCCTTTAAGATTATAAAAGGGGAAGGGGGCGACAGCCTTGAAGAATACAATAACATCAATAGCATTCTTCTCTTTAAGAATGAGAGATTAAGAGATTTCCTGCATACTGCGAATTCTCTTCTGCCGCCACCTTCCTGCCATTGCCATTCCTTCAGTTCGATCTCCAGTTCTTGGGAGCAATCAAGATTGGATATTGATTTCAATCTTTTGGGAAAAGATTGATTGGAGCTGTACTCACAAGCCGTCCAGTTGATTCTTGCGAAGGGTCAAGTTCTTTTGAAGAACATTGCTGATTCTGTTCCATCCTTCACTGCGCCATCTTCAGTGGGAGCAGATTTTGGATCCTTCCTTGGGCGTGAACACCTCCATTGGGAGATAGTATTTCTCCGTATCAGGTATTATCCCCTCCCACTCCTTTTGGTTCAGATCTGGTTCAGTTTATGGTTCAAGATTGATCCTTGAAAATATGCTTTTCTAAATAGGGAATACGATTCCCAGTTGAAGGGAGAGATAAAATTTTTGAAATTCGCCCCTTATTCCGCAATCTTTGGGCGTCCGTAGGATGGATCTCTCATCCCTTCAGTGGTATCAGAGCCACGGTTCAAATCTTGAACCAATTTGTTTCATATCTGAACCTGCGCAAATGGGCAGAAAGTGTTCTACCCGATTTGCGCAGATATGGGTTTTGGGAAATTTGTTCCCAAAATTAATGGGCGAATAATCTAAAATTAATTTTATATAAATCTGATTATTATTTAGAGTTGTTCTTTATGATTTTCTTGATTTATGGGCTGTTCATACAAGAGGAGATCGAAATCTTGGTTTGCGCAGGGAACCTGTAAGATTTGCAGTTTCTTGATTTATTTGTTACATTTGGTCTGTAAATAATTTTTTTATTTTCTAGACTCAATGTATAGGTATTCGATCTCTTGTAATTATTAATAGAAATAAGATTTCTATTTATTTTAATTATGGATCGAAGATGGCGGCACAGAAAGGGAGATTTCGCAGAGAAGAAGATTTCGTAGATGGGAGAATCGCTATCTGCGATTTGCAGTTTGTGAAACTGCATTCTGTTATCTAACCTCTGTTTTGCAGGATGGATTGTGCGAACAGCCCTGATTTACTGATTGTTGTTTTTCTTTTATCAGTAATTAATTTCAGATTATTTTCTTGAATTAATGATTTAGGTAAAGATCAAACCCTAGACCCATTCGAACCAAGATTGGTTCAAACTGTTTGGACCGAATCTAGGGTTTAATCAAGACTGAAAGTCAGCCCTAATTTTCCCACTGATGGGCCTAAGGATTGATATTTAATTAAATGGTTAATTTGGCCCAACCTGTGAAAGCCCAGTTTTAAATAGTTAAAACAACTAAAAGCCCACTTAACACATAAAGCTATATGGGTTGAACCGTTCGGCCCATATACCTAAATAATATTAATGGTTAATATTATGGATTTAAAATGGGCTTCAAATGGGCTTTACAGATAATTAATTGATTGGATCAATTTATCCCTGCATGTGATGTATAGATGTGTGATGTGCTACGTACATGGGCCATAAGTACTTGGCCCATGCTCAATCGACAGTGGCTCTTTCGCACACCATGGCTGAATGCACATCATTGCCATGGTGTCCCTTTTTGTCATTGGATGACCTCCCTCAGTGGTGGGCCCCACACCTCATCATGAGGTCTCGTGCGGAACCCTAGCCGATTTAGGCCCACCAAAATCTGGCTTTATGAAAGTCAGTGGGAGCCACTTTTGTTTGACCTAAAGATAGAACTAGGGCGTAATTTTTCTATTCCCTCCAGATGATATGAGTGCATGTGATAGGGAGATTCATATGATGAACTTTCTAAAGGCCTTCCATCATTAGCACGAGGATGGGTCCTTCAGTAATGAGGAAACGCACCAGAAAATGGGCTATCCATTTGCTGTTGGGCTTGTCTAAGTGTTTCATAAGATGATAGGGGCGTCATAGACCGATGTGGGAGGGGCTTCACCAGAAAATGGGAACTCTCTCACGGTACCTTGGCGTTCACGAATATGATGGGTAAGCACTCACTGGACAGAAAGGTTTACCTGAAAACGGCTCTGAACCTTGTCTGACAGAGGCCAAAGGGAAAACTCATATGATGAGTGGATATGATCCTTCACAGAAAGGTGGTGGGGTTATGCAGCTGAAACAGTTGGCTTCATGCACCCTATGTGATTTCCCACATTTCCAGAGACAACCCGTAGTCTCCGTCACTGAGAAAGGAGGGAAATCTCAGAGATGAATAAATGGAAATGGATCGTAGATTAAAATCCATATCTATGAAAAGAACATGAATCGAATTAGGTCATGGACTGATGTTTGCTCTTTTATCAAAAAATGGCAAACGGATCATTTGCAAAGCTACATGATGACAATAAGTTGAAAGGCCCAAACTATGCTGACTGGTATAGGAACCTTATGCTGGTCCTTGCTTCTGAAAAACTTGACAAAGTGGCAAAGAATCCTGCCCCGGAGCATCCGAGAGATAGGGCTTCTGAGGCCCGAAGGAGAGACTATCAAGAATGGGAGGAGAAAAACTCCCTTGCCCGGTGTTACATCATTGCCTCCTTGGACAATCCGATACAGAGGCAGTTCGATCAGATCGAACTTGCCAAAGACATATTGGACAGTCTCAGGACAATGTATGAAGAGCAGAATCGTTCTACTCGACAAAAGGTCTTGAAACAGTTCATGACCACGAAATGTCCAAGGGTCAACAAGTTCACGACCATTGTCTTCGGATGATGGGATACATCAACGAACTGGAGGCTCTTGGATCCGGGCTGGACCTTGCAACCCAGATAGATGCTATCCTTAACTCTTTGCCTCCTTCCTTTAATCCGTTCATCATGAACTATAACATGAACAAGCTGAATGTCAGCTTACAAGAGCTCAGCAATATGTTGCAAAGAGCTGAAGAACTGATTAAAAAGGATGAGCCTGTAGCCATGCTTGTTGAAGCTGGCAAGACAGGCAAGAGAAAGAGGAAGGCAAAGAAGCCTCAGAAGAAAGCCACTAAAAGCAAGAAGCAGAAGAAAGACAAAGCATCCGATCCCTGTCACTTCTGCAAAAAGACCGGCCACTAGAAAAGGAATTGTCCTGCCTACCTGGAATCCAAGAAAGGTAATTTCGAAACTTGTGTTATAGAAACCAATTTATTGGTAGCTTCTGGGTCCTGGTGTATTGACTCCGGGGCTTCAACTCATGCGTGAAACTCACTGCAGGGGTTCAAGGTAAGCAGAAGGCTGAGTGAAGGAGAAGTCACACTCTACTTGGGGACTACTGCAACTGTTGTAGCCGCGGCCAAAGGAACCGTGGAATTATATTTTAGAGAAGGAATAATTGTACTGAAAGATTGTCTTTATGTACAAAATTTAAGAAGAAATTTGATTTCTGTCTCAAAACTGTGTGCAGATGGTTATTCTGTCTTCTTTAGTAATACAATTACTATTAAAAGAAACAACAGATTCATCGCATACGGGGAACTGGAGAACGGTCTCTATGTTCTACAACCTTCTCTAGAAACTAACATAACCGAAACTACATCGGCTGAAATCCCCAAGAAGAGAGCCCGTGATACAGTTAATCCCACGTGTCTGTGGCATTACCGACTTGGCCACATCGGTGTTGACCGAATCACAAGGTTGGTAAAGGATGGTCCTTTGGATTTTCTAGCTGTAGAAGATCTTCCCACCTGTGAGCCTTGCCTACAAGGCAAGATGACAAAACGGCCATTTAACGGTAAGCCTGAAAGATGTACAGGCACACTTGACATAATACATACTGATGTATGTGGTCCCCTGAGTGTTAGGACACGAAATCAACACGTGTATTTCATCACCTTCACAGATGATTTTTCACGATATGGTTACGTGTACCTAATGAGACACAAGTCTGAATCCTTTGAAAAGTTCAAAGAGTTTAGACAAGAGGTTGAGAAACAGTTAGGGAGAGAAATTAAAGCCCTTCAATCGGATCGAGGTGGCGAATATCTCTCTGACGAATTCAGGGACTACTTAAAGGACAATGGGATAGTGTCACAATTAGCTCCTCCTGCTACACCACAACTTAATGGTGTTTCAGAGAGGAGGAATAGGACCTTATTAGATATGGTCCGGTCACTTCTCATACACTCAGAGTTACCCACATCCTTTTGGGGTTATGCATTAGAGACTGCGATTTACGTGCTGAATCGGGTTCCAACCAAATTGGTTCCGAATACTCCATATGAAGTTTGGACCGGAAAAAAACCAAGTGTCAGACACTTGAAGATTTGGGGTTGTCCAGCACACGTTAAAAGAACGAGTGCAGACAAGTTGGAATCTAAAACCAGTCGTTGCGTATTTGTAGGCTACCCAAAAGGCTCTGTAGGTTACCTTTTCTATGACCCAAGTGAGCAGAAAGTGTTCTGCAGTTGAAATGCGCAATTCTTGGAAACCGACTATATCCTGGACACCCATCGTCAGGAAGTTGTTCTTGATGAGGAGAGCTCAGGAGCAGTGGGAGATGTCCCACAAGTTCCAGGTAGTGACCAACTTAGAAGATCCACTCGGGCATCCAGGCCACCAGTCCGTTATGGTTATGACCAGGATAGTTACCTGGTGGAAACCTTGACTAGTGAGGAGGATCCCGTGACTTACGCGGAAGCTATGTTGGACATAGATTCCCAGAAGTGGGTGGAGGTCATGAGGGTAGAGATGGACTCAATGGAGACCAATGGAGTCTGGACTCTAGTAGATCTACCCTCCGGGGTAAAGGCAATCGGTTGCAAATGGATTTACAAGAGGAAGAAGGGCCCCGATGGTAAAGTTGAGACCTTCAAGGCTCGTCTGGTGGCGAAAGGGTACACTCAGAAAGAGGGCATCGATTATGAGGCAACCTTTTCGCCTGTGGCCATGCTTAAATCCATTAGGATCCTGCTAGCTGTAGCAGCATACCTTGATTATGAGATTTGGCAGATGGATGTCAAAACTGCATTCCTGAATGGAGATCTTACTGAAGATATCTATATGCAGCAGCCGCAAGGCTTCATTGCTGCAGGTCAGGAAAACATGGTATGTAAACTTAACAGATCCATTTATGGGCTTAAGCAAGCTTCTAGAAGTTGGAACATCCGTTTTAACTCTGCTGTCAAATCATTTGACTTCGAGCAGAATCCGGATGAACCCTGTGTCTACAGGAAGTACAGTGGGGATAAGGTTACCTTCTTGGTTCTATATGTAGATGACATTCTACTCATTAGGAATGATGTAGGAATGTTAACTACGGTGAAAGTATGGCTTTCGCAGCAATTCTCCATGAAAGATCTTGGAGAAGCCTCCTATATACTGGGTCTTCGACTCTATAGAGATAGATCAAAGCGGATAATAGGATTATCCCAATCTGCTTACGTTGACAAAATAGTCAAAAGATACAGCATGGAAAACTCCAAGAAAGGAAATGTTCCTTTCAGGCACGGAGTCACTCTCTCCAAGAAGATGTCTCCCAAGACTTCTGAGGAGATTGATGGCATGAAAGACGTTCCCTATGCCTCTACCGTAGGGAGCATCATGTATGCCATGCTGTGCACTCGTCCTGACATTGCTCAGGCAGTGAGTGTAGTAAGCAGATTTCAGGCCAACCCAGGGCAGGAGCATTGGACTGCTGTGAAAAACATACTTAAGTACCTCCGAAGGACAAAAGAGTTTTGTCTGGTGTTCGACGGTAGCTCACTACAGATCCAAGGGTTTACAGATGCCGATTTCCAGTCAGACCCAGATGATAGAAAATCTACATATGGATATGGTTTCGCGATAGGATCGTGTGCTATTTCCTGAATGTCAGCAAACAGGGGTCCTAAGTAGCAAATTAATAGTCCACAACCCAAGCCGAAAGCATTGCCGTAAGTGAGGCTGCCTTATGAATGAAGGTGTTCATTCCTGAATTTGGAATTCAGCACATCACCCATTCCACTGTTGTATGACAACGCTGGACCTACGAGAGGATAGTGTAAAGAGGTAGCATCAGCGGAGAATGTGGTAGACCCATTGACTAAGCCACTATCACAGAAAGTGTTTGAGAAACACGTGGAAAGCATGGGACTCCGGCTAGTACCTGATTGGACCTAAGTGCAAGTGGGAGCTGTTAGACAGTTTTGTATGCCCTTAGCTTCAATCAGAATGATGTACTTTATGAGTTTATTGTAAATGAATAAAGATACATATTTGATTCATGTTCCCTTGGTATGTTTTTGTGTAATACCCTTAAACTGGATACTTAATGAGACTCGTGTTAGTTTAGAATGTTCATAGCCGGTGGGTCGGTCTGGGGAGACCTATCCTGACAAGGCTGACACTGTGGTGCCACCAAGTCGGTTGGGGTGGCCTGTCTCAGCTGCCAGGGTGAGACCCTAGGCACATACAGTGTAGGATTAATTGAATCATTGAACTGGACCAGATTTCCAGTATTGCCCTGGACCTTGGAGATTGATGGGCAAAACTGGAAAGTTACACCCGACCCCTAGACTCGATTATGATACTGCACTAGGTGTCGGATTGGGCTATCTTTGATGTACCAATCAGTGAGATCCTTAGCGGGGCCAAAACCTGGGTATGTTGGGATAGTCCGAGAATTCATTTGAGTGGGTGATCATAGGGACAGGATCAGCCCCTTTGTCGGACAAAGGTAATGATCGGGGATGCACTCTCACTGATGGAAACCAAGACTGCCGGCAGCCGATTTCAACCGTTGAGATTTGTTTTGCAAAATATATTTTATATAAGATATAAAAGTATATATATGGTTTCTAAAATGTTTGCAAGAAGGTTTTAATTCCCGGGATCCATATGAGTGGAGAGTGCAACACTGTTCCTTGCAGCCGAGGGAGATGTCCTCTCTTGTCGGGCAGTGTATGATCATTATGGGCTGAGAGGTTAAGTGTAAGACCATTGAGGATAATGCCTGATGGGCTAATCTTGCATCTGCCCACAGTCCCTGGGTGTTACAAGGTGGCTTGGCCCAGGGACCACTTAGTGTAAGTGTTGGGCCCATAGAGCTCATCTGATGGGTTTCCGGGGGTACACTGTCTTCAGCAGTGCATTCGGCTAGGCCTTGTAACAAAGGATGGGCTGAACCCATGTGGCTGATGTGTAGATCAATGCTTGGGTCCCACGCCATACAAGGAAGCCCAACTGGGCAGCAATTTGGAAGGTTTTTTGAGTACATAACCTTAATCGGCCTTAAGCCCATTTCGAATTGGGCTGATTTGATCAGTCATTTAAAGGGGGCAAATTCTGAAGTGGGTCAGCTAAAAGGATTGGGCTTAGACCCTATCCACTCAGAGAGTCCAAGATCTAAATAAGATTTAGATCTGGAAACCTCCTAATTAGATTAGGAGACAGCTGATCTGATCTGCAGATAAGATAAGGATTATCCCTTATCACTAAGGGACTTCTAACCCAAATATGATTTGGATTAGCAACTCCTAATCGGATTAGGAACTGATCCCTTTAAGATTATAAAAGGGGAACGGGGCGGCAGCCTTGAAGAATACAATAACATCAATAGCATTCTTCTCTTTAAGAAAGAGAGATTAAGAGATTTCCTGCATACTGCGAATTCTCTTCTGCCGCCACCTTCCTGCCATTGCCATTCCTTCAGTTCGATCTCCAGTTCTTGGGAGCAATCAAGATTGGATCTTGATTTCAATCTTTTGGGAAAAGATTGATTGGAGCTGTACTCACAAGCCGTCCAGTTGATTCTTGCGAAGGGTCAAGTTCTTTTGAAGAACATTGCTGATTCTGTTCCATCCTTCACTGCGCCATCTTCAGTGGGAGCAGATTTTGGATCCTTTCTAGGGCGTGAACACCTCCATTGGGAGATAGTATTTCTCCATATCAGGTATTATCTTCTCCCACTCCTTTTGGTTCAGATCTGGTTCAGTTTATGGTTCAAGATTGATCATTGAAAATATGATTTTCTAAATAGGGAATACGATTCCCAGTTGAAGGGAGAGATAAAATTTTTGAAATTCGCCCCTTATTCCGCAATCTTTGGGCGTCCATAGGATGGATCTCTCATCCCTTCAACTGGGAATCGCATTCCCTATTGCGGAATAAGGGGCGAATTTAAAAATTTTTTCTCTCCCTTCAACTGGGAATCGCATTCCCTATTTAGAAAATCATATTTTCAAGGATCAATCTTGAACCATAAACTGAACCAGATCTGAACCAAAAGGAGTGGGAGAGGATTATACCTGATACGGAGAAATACTATTTCCCAATGGAGGTGTTCACGCCCAAGGAAGGATCCAAAATCAGCTCCCACTGAAGATGGCACAGTGAAGGATGGAGCAGAATCAGCAATGTTCTTCAAAAGAACTTGACCCTTCGCAAGAATCAACTGGACGGCTTGTGAGTACAGCTCCAATCAATCTTTTCCCAAAAGATTGAAATCAAGATCCAATCTTGATTGCTCCCAAGAACTGGAGATCGAACTGAAAGAATGGCAATGGCAGGAAGGTGGCGGCAGAAGAGAATTCGCAGTATGCAGGAAATCTCTTAATCTCTCTTTCTTAAAGAGAAGAATGCTATTGATCTTATTGTGTTCTTCAAGGCTGCCGCCCCCTTCCCCTTTTATAATCTTAAAGGGATTAGCTCCTAATCAGATTAGGAGTTGCTAATCCAAATCATATTTGGGTTAGAAGTCCCTTAGTGATAAGGGATAATCCTTAGCTTAACTACAGATCAGATCAGCTGTTTCCTAATCTAATTAGGAGGTTTCCAGATCTAAATCTTATTTAGATCTTGGACTCTTTGAGTGGATAGGGTCTAAGCCCAATCCTTTTAGCTGACCCAATTCAGAATTCGCCCCCTTTAAATGACTGATCAAATCAGCCCAGTTCGAAATGGGCTTAAGGCCCATTAAGGTTATGTACTCAAAAAACCTTCCAAATTGCTGCCCAGTTGGGCTTCCTTGTATGGCGTGGGACCCAAGCATTGATCTACACATCAGCCACATGGGTTCAGCCCATCCTTTGTTACAAGGCCTGGCCGAATGCATTGCTGAAGACAGTGTACCCCCTGAAACCCATCAGATGAGCTCTATGGGCCCAACACTTACACTAAGTGGTCCCTGGGCCAAGCCACCTTGTAACACCCAGGGACTGTGGGCAGATGCAAGATTAGCCCATCAGGCATTATCCTCAATGGTCTTACACTTAACCTCTCAGCCCATAATGATCATACACTGCCCGACAAGAGAGGACCTCTCCCTCGGCTGCAAGGAACAGTGTTGCACTCTCCACTCATATGGATCCCGGAAATTAAAACCTTCTTGCAAACAATTTAGAAACCATATATATATACTTTTATATCTTATATAAAATATATTTTGCAAAACAAATCTCAACGGTTGAAATCGGCTGCCGGCAGTCTTGGTTTCCATCAGAGAGAGTGCATCCCCGATCATTACCTTTGTCCGACAAAGGGGCTGATCCTGTCACTATGATCACCCACTCAAATGAAATCTCGGACTGTCCCAACATACCCAGGTTTTGACCCCCGCTAAGGATCTCACTGATTGGTACATCAAAGATAGCCCAATCTGACACCTAGTGCAGTATCATAATCGAGTCTAGGGGTCGGGTGTAACTTTCCAGTTTTGCCCATCAATCTCCAAGGTCCAGGGCAATACTGGAAACCTGGTCCAGTTCAATTAATCCTACACTGTATGTGCCTAGGGTCTCACCCTGGTAGCTGAGACAGGCCACCTAAACCGACTTGGTGGCACCACAGTGTCAGCCTTGTCAGGATAGGTCTCCCAGACCGACCCACTGGCTGTGAACATTCTAAACTAACACGAGTCTCATTAAGTGTCCAGTTTAAGGGTATTACACAGAAACATACCAAGGGAACATGAATCAAATATGTATCTTTATTCATTTACAATAAACTCATAAAGTACATCATTCTGATTGAATCTAAGGGCATACAAAACTGTCTAACATGACAATGTAAGTAGATTGGGATAATCCTATTATCCGCTTCGACCTATCTCTATAAAGTCGAAGACCCAGTATATAGGAGGCTTCTCCAAGATCTTTCAGGGAGAATTGCTGTGAAAGCCATACTTTCACTGTAGTTAGCATTCCTACATCATTCCCAATGAGTAGAATGTCATCTACATACAAAACTAAGAACGTAACCTTGTCACCACTGGTCTTCCTGTAAACACAGGGTTCATCTGGATTCTGCTCGAAGTCAAACAATTTGACAACAGAGTCAAAACGGATGTTCCAACTTCTAGAAGCTTGTTTAAGTCCATAAATGGATCTATTAAGTTTACATACCATGTTTTCCTGACCTGCAGCAATGAAGCCTTGCGGCTGCTGCATATAGATATCTTCAATAAGATCTCCATTCAGGAATGCAATTTTGACATCCATCTGCCAAATCTCATAATCATGGTATGCTGCTACAGCTAGCAGGATCCTAATGGATTTAAGCATGGCCACCGGTGAAAAGGTTTCCTCATAATCGATGCCCTCTTTCTAAGTGTACCCTTTCACCACCAGACGAGCTTTGAAGGTCTCAACCCTACCATCGGGGCCCTTCTTCCTCTTGTAAATCCATTTGCAACCGATTGATTTTACCCTGAAGGATGGATCTACTAGAGTCCAGACTCCATTGGTCTCCATTGAGTCCATCTCTGCTCTCATGGCCTCCACCCACTTCTGGGAATCTATGTCCAACATAGCTTCCACATAAGTCACGGGATCCCCCTCACTAGTCAAGGTTTCCACCAGGTAACTTTCCTGGTCATAACCATAACGGGCTGGTGGCCTTGATACCTGAGTGGATCTTCTAGGTTGGTCACTACTTGGAACTTGTGGGACATCTCCGATTGCTCCTGAGCTCTCCTCATCAAGAACAACTTCCTGACAATGGGTGTCTTGGATGTAATTGGTTTCCAAGAATTGTGCATTTCGACTGCAGAACACTTTCTGCTCACTTGGGTCATAGAATAGGTAACCTACAGAGCCTTTTGGGTAGCCTACAAATAGGCAATGGCTAGTCTCGGATTCCAACTTGTCTGTACTCATTCTTTTAACGTGTGTTGGACAACCTCAAATCTTCAAGTGTCTAACACTTGGTTTCTTTCCGGTCCAAAGTTCATATGGAGTATTTGGAACCGATTTGGTTGGAACCCGATTCAGCACGTAAATCGCAGTCTCTAATGCGTAACCCCAAAAGGATGTGGGTATATCTGAGTGTATGAGAAGCGACCGGACAATATCCAATAAGGTCCTATTCCTCCTCTCTGAAACACCGTTAAGTTGTGGTGTAACAGGAGGAGGTAACTGTGATACTATCCCATTGTCCTTTAAGTAGTCCCTAAATTCGTTAGAGAGATACTCGCCACCTCGATCTAATCGAAGGGCTTTACTTTCTCTCCCTAACTGTTTCTCGACCTCTTGTCTAAACTCTTTGAACTTTTCAAAGGATTCAGACTTGTGTCTCAGTAGGTACACATAACCATATCGTGAAAAATCATCTGTGTAGGTGATGAAATACACGTGTTGATTTCGTGTCCTAACACTCAGGGGACCACATACATCAGTATGTATTAGGTCAAGTGTGCTTGTACATCTTTTAGGCTTACCGTTAAATGGTCATTTCGTCATCTTGCCTTGTAGGCAAGGCTCATAGGTGGGAAGATCTTCTACAGTTAGAAAATCCAAAGGACCATCCTTTACCAACCTTGTGATTCGGTCAACACCGATGTGGCCAAGTCGGTAATGCCACAGACACGTGGGATTAACTGTATCACGGGCTCTCTTCTTGGAGATTTCAGCCGACGTAGTTTCGGTTATGTTAGTTTCTTTTAATAGTAATCGTATTACTAAAGAAGACAGAATAACCATCTGCACACAGTTTTGAAACAGAAATCAAATTTCTCCTTAAATTTTGTACATAAAGACAATCTCTCCGTACAATTGTTCCATCTCTAAAATATAACTCCACGGTTCCTATGGCCGCGGCTGCAACAGTTGCATTAGTCCCCAAGTAGAGTGTGATTTCTCCTTCACTCAGTCTTTTGCTTACTTTGAACCCCTGTAGTGAGTTACACGCATGAGTTGAAGCCCCAGAGTCAATACACCAGGACGCGGAAGCTACCAACAGATTGGTTTCTATAACACAAGTTTCGAAATTAGCTTTAGTGGATTCCACGTAGGCAGGACAGTTCCTTTTCCAATAGCCGGTCTTCTTGCAAAAGTGACAGGCATCCGATGCTTTGTCTTTCTTCTACTTCTTGCCCTCAGTGGCTTTCTTCTGAGGCTTCTTTCCCTTCCTCTTTCTCTTGCCTGTCTTGCTAGCTTAAAAAAGCATAGCTATAGGCTCATCCTTTCTAATCAGTTCATTAGCTCTTTGCAACATATTATTGAGTTCTTGCAAGCTGACATTCAACTTGTTCATGTTATAGTTCATGCTGAATGGATTAAAGGAAGGAGGCAAAGAATTAAGGATAGCATCTATCTAGGTCACAAGGTCCAGCCAGATTCAAGAGCCTCCAGTTCATTGATGTATCCCATCATTCGAAGACAATGGTCGTGAGCTTGTTGGCCCTTGGTCATTTGTGCAGTCATGAACTGTTTCAAGACCTTTTGTCCAGTAGAACGATTCTGCTCTTCATACATCGTCCTAAGACTGTCCAATATGTCTTTGGCAAGCTTGATCTGATCGAGTTCCCATTTTCTGGTGAAACCCTTCCCACATCATGAGAGAGTTCCCATTTTCTGGTGAAACCCTTCCCACATCGGTCTATGACGCCCCTATCATCTTATGAAACACTCAGACAAGCCCAATAGCAAATCGATAGCCCATTTTCTGGTGCGTTTCCTCATTACTGAAGGACCCATCCTCATGCTAATGATGGAAGTCCTTTAGAGAGTTCATCATATGAATCTCCCTATCACATGCACTCATATTAACTGGAGGGAACAGTTAATTACGCCCTAGTTTGATCTAGGTCAAACCAAAGTGGCTCCCACTGAATTTCATAAAGTCAGATTTCGTGGGCCTAAATCGGCTAGGGTTCCGCACGTAACCTCTTGATGAGGTGTGGGGCCCACCACTGAGGGAGGTCATCCAATGACCAAAAGGGACACCATGGCAATGATGTGCATTCAGCCATGGTGTGCACAAGAGCCACTATCGATTGAGCATGGGCCAAGCACTTATGGCCCATCTACGTAGTACACCACACATCCATACATCTCATGCAGGGATAATTGATCCAATCAATTAATCATCTGTAAGGCCCATTTGAAGCCCATTTTAAATCCAAAATATTATCTAGGTATATGGGTCGAATGGTTCAACCCATATAGCTTTATGTGTTAAGTGGGCTTTTAGCAGTTTTAACTATTTAAAACTGGGCCTTTACAGGTTGGGCCGAATTAACCATTTAATTAAATATCAATCCTCAGGCCCATTAGTGGGAAAATTAGGGCTGACTTTCAGCCTTGATTATTCCCTAGATTTGGTCCAAACAGTTTGAACCAATCTTGGTTCGAATGGGTCTAGGGTTTGATCTTTAATTAAATCTATAATTCAAGAAAATAATATGAAATTAAATACTAACAAAAGAAAATCAAGAATCAGTCAAACAGGGCTGTTTGCACAATCCATCCTGCAAAACAGAGGTTAGATCACAGTTTGCAGTTTCATAAACTGCAAATCGCAGATTGCAGTTCTCCTAGCCGTTTTAGGCCCACCGAAATCTAGCTTTATGAAAGTCAGTGGGAGCCACTTTGGTTTGACCTAAAATAAGAACTAGGGTGTAATTAACTGTTCCCTCCAGCTAATATGAGTGCATGTGATAGAGAGATTCATATGATGAACTCTCTAAAGGCCTTCCATCATTAGCATGAGGATGGGTCCTTCAGTAATGAGGAAGCACACCAGAAAATGGGCTATCCATTTGTTGTTGGGCTTGTCTGAGTGTTTCATAAGATGATAGGGGCGTCATAGACCGATGTGGGAGGGGCTTCACCAGAAAATGGGAACTCTCCCACGGTACCTTGGCGTTCATGAACATGATGGGTAATCACTCACTGGACAAAAAGGTTTACCTAAAAATGGCTCTGAACCTTGTTTGATAGTGGCCAAAGGAAAAGCTCATGTGATGAGTGGATATGATCCTTCATAGAAAGGTGGTGGGGTTATGCAGCTGAAACAGTTGGCTCCATGCACCCTATGTGATTTCCCACATTTCCAGAGACAACCCGTAGTCTCCGTCAGTGAGAAAGGAGGGAAATCTCAGAGACGAAGAAATGGAAATGGAACGTAGATTAAAATCTATATCTATGAAATTAACATGAATCAAATTAGGTTGTGGACAGATGTTTGCTCTTTTATCAGAAAATGGCAAATGGATCATTTGCAAAATTGCTTGATGACAACAAGTTGAAGAGCCCAAACTATGCCGACTGGTGCAGGAACCTTATGTTGGTCCTAGCTTCTGAAAAGCTGGACAAAGTGGGAAAGAATCCTACCCTGGAGCGTCCAGGTGATAGGGCTTCTGAGGCCCGAAGGAGAGACTATCAAGAATGGGAGGAGAAAAACTCCCTTTCCTGGTGATACATCATTGCCTCCTTGGAGAACCCGATACAGAGGCAGTTCGATCAGGTCGAACTTGCCAAAGATATATTGGGCAGTCTCAGGACAATGTACGAAGAGCAGAATCGTTCTACTCAACAAAAGGACTTGAAACAGTTCATGACCGTGCAAATGTCCAAGGGTCAACAAGTTCACGACCATTGTCTTCGGATGATGGGGTACATCAACGAACTGGAGGCTCTTGGATCTGGGCTGGACCTTGCAACCCAGATAGATGCTATCCTTAATTCTTTGCCTCCTTCCTTTAATCTGTTCATCATGATCTATAACATGAACAAGCTGAATGTCAGCTTGCAAGAGCTCAGCAATATGTTGCAAAGAGTTGAAAAACTGATTAGAAAGGATGAGCCTGTAGCCATGCTTGTTGAAGCTGGCAAGACAGGCAAGAGAAAGAGGAAGGCAAAGAAGACTCAGAAGAAAGCCACTAAGGGCAAGAAGAAGAAGAAAGACAAAGCATCGGATGCCTATCGCTTCTTCAAGAAGACCGGCCACTAGAAAAGGAATTGTCCTGCCTACCTGGAATCCAAGAAAGGTAACTTCGAAACTTGTGTTATAGAAACCAATTTATAGGTAGTTTATGTGTCCTGGTGTATTGACTCCGGGGCTTCAACTCATGCGTGTAACTCACTACTGGGGTTCAAAGTAAGCAGAAGATCTTCAACTCATGCATGTAACTCCTTTGGATTTTCTAACTGTAGAAGATCTTCCCACCTGTGAGCCTTGCCTACAAGGCAAGATGACAAAATGACCATTTAACGGTAAGCCTGAAAGATGTACAGACACACTTGACCTAATACATACTAATGTATGTGGTACCCTGAGTGTTAGGACACGAAATCAACACGTGTAATTCATCACCTTCACAGATGATTTTTCACGATATGGTTACGTGTACCTAATGAGACACAAGTCTGAATCCTTTGAAAAGTTCAAAGAGTTTAGATAAGAGGTCGAGAAACAGTTAGAGAGAGAAAATAAAGCCCTTCGATCAGATCGAGGTGGCAAGTATCTCTCTGCCGAATTCAGGGACTACTTAAAGGACAATGGGATAGTTACATAGTTAGCTCCTCCTGCTACACCACAACTTAACGGTGTTTCAGAGAGGAGGAATAAGACCTTATTGGATATGGTCCGGTCGCTTATCATACACTCAAAGATACCCACATCCTTTTGGGGTTACGCATTAGAGACTGCGATTTATGTGCTGAATCGGGTTCCAACCAAATTGGTTCCGAATACTCCATATGAACTTTGGACCGGAAAGAAACCAAGTGTCAGACACTTGAAGATTTGAGGTTGTCCAACACACGTTAAAAGAATGAGTGCAGACAAGATGGAATCCGAGACCAGCCATTGCCTATTTGTAGGCTACCCAAAAGGCTCCGTAGGTTACCTATTCTATGACCCAAGTGAGCAGAAAGTGTTCTGTAGTCGAAATGCACAATTCATGGAAACCGATTACATCCTGGACACCCATCGTCAGGAAATTGTTCTTGATGAGGAGAGCTCAGGAGCAGTGGGAGATGTCCCACAAGTTCTAGGTAGTGACCAACCTAGAAGATCCACTCAGGTATCCAGGCCACTAGTCCGTTATGGTTATGACCAGGATAATTACCTAGTGGAAACCTTGACTAGTGAGGAGGACCCCATGACTTATGTGGAAGCTATGTTGGACATAGATTCCCAGAAGTGGGTGGAGGCCATGAGAGCAGAGATGGACTCAATGGAGACCAATGGAGTCTGGACTCTAGTAGATCCACCCTCCGGGGTAAAAGCAATCGGTTGCAAATAGATTTACAAGAGGAAGAAGGGCTCCGATGGTAGGGTTGAGACCTTCAAAGCTCGTCTGGTGGCAAAAGGGTACACTCAGAAAGAGGGCATCGATTATGAGGAAACCTTTTCACCTGTGGCCATGCTTAAATCCATTAGGATCCTACTAGCTGTAGCAGCATACCATGATTATGAGATTCGGTAGATGGAAGTCAAAACTACATTCCTGAATGGAGATCTTACTGCAGATATCTATATGTAGCAGCCATATAGATCCATTTATGAACTTAAGCAAGCTTCTAGAAGTTGGAACATCCGTTTTGACTCTGTTGTCAAATCGTTTGACTTTGAGCAGAATCCGGATGAACCTTGTATTTACAAGAAGACCAGTGGTGACAAGGTTACGTTCTTGGTTCTGTATGTAGATGACATTCTACTAATTGGCAATGATGTAGGAATGTTAACTACAGTGAAAGTACGGCTTTCACAGTAATTCTCCATGAAAGATCTTGGAGAAGCTCCTATATACTAGGTCTTCGACTCTATAGAGAGAGATCGAAATGGATAATAGGATTATCCCAATCTACTTACATTCACAAAATAGTCAAAAGATACAGCATGGAAAACTCCAAGAAAGGAAATGTTCCTTTCAGGCACGGAGTCACTCTCTTCAAGAAGATGTCTCCCAAGACTTTTGAGGAGATTGATGGCATGAAAGACGTTAATTATGCCTCAGCCGTAGGGAGCATCATGTATGCCATGCTGTGCACTCGTCCTGACATAGCTCAAGTAGTGAGTATAGTAAGAAGATTTTAGGCCAACCTAGGGCAGGAGCATTGGACTGCTATGAAAAACATACTTAAGTACCTTCGAAGGACAAAAGAGTTTTGTCTAGTGTTCGACGGTAGCTCAGTACAAATCCAAGGGTATACAGATGCCGATTTCCAGTCGGACCCTGATGATAGAAAATCTACATCTGGATATGTTTTTATGATAGGATCATGTGCTGTTTGCTGGAAAAGCAGCAAATAGGGGTCCACTGCAGACTCCACGACCGAGGCCTAGTACATTGCCGCAGGTGAGGCTGCCAAAGAAGCCGTTTGGATGAAGAAGTTCATTCATGAGTTGGGAGTAGTTCCGTCCAGCACATCACCTATCCCATTGTTGTGTGACAACAATGGAGCCATTGCTCAGGCTAAGGAGCCACAAGCCCACTTGAAGTCGAAGCACATCGAGAGGAAGTACCACGTACTGCGGGAGATTATTGGTAGAGGGGACGTCCTGATTCAGAAGGTAGCGTCAACGGAAAATGTAGCAGTCCCATTGACAAAGCCACTATCATAGAAAGTGTTTGAGAAACACGTAGAAAGCATGGGACTCCGGCTAGTACCTGATTGGACCTAAGTGCAAGTGGGAGTTATTAGACAATTTTGTATGCCCTTAGCTTCAATCAGAATGATGTACTTTATGAGTTTATTGTAAATGAATAAAAGTGCATATTTGATTCATGTTCCCTTGGTATGTTTCTGTGTAATACCCTTAAACTGGACACTTAATGAGACTTGTGTTAGTTTAGAATGTTCACAGCCAGTGGGTCGGTCTAGGGAGATCTATCCTGACAAGGTTGACACTGTGGTGTCACCAAGTCGGTTGGGGTGGCCTGTCTCAGCTACCAGGGTGAGACCCTAGGCACATACAGTGTAGGATTAGTTGAATCTTTGAACTGGACCAGATTTTTAGTATTGCCCTGGACCTTGGAGATTGATGGGCAAAACTGGAAAGTTACTCCCAACCCCAAGACTCGATTATGATACTGCACTAGGTCTCGCATTGGGCTGTCTTTGATATACCATTCAGTGAGATGCTTAGCGGGGGTCAAAACCTAGGTATGTTGGGACTGTCTTAGAATTCATCTAAGTGAGTGATCATTATGGGCTGCAAGAAGGTTTCTAAAATGTTTATAAAATGTTTTTAAGAAGGTTTTAATTCCCGGGATCCATATAGCCGAGGGAGAGGTCCTCTCTTGTCAGACAGTGTATGATCATAATGGGCTGAGAGGTTAAGTGTAAGACCATTGAGGATAATACCTGATGGGCTAATCTTGCATCTGCCCACAGTCCCTGGGTGTTACAAGGTGGTTTGGCCCAGGGACCACTTAGGGTAAGTGTTGGGCCCATAGAGCCCATTTGATGGGTTTCAGGGGTTGCAATGTCTTTAACAGTGTATTCGGCCAGGCCTTGTGACAAAGACTGGGCCGAACCCATGTGGCTGATGTGTAGATCAATGCTTGGGTCCCATGCCATACAAGGAAGCCTAATTGGGCAGCAGTTAGGAAGGTTAAGTGAGCACATAAGCTTAATGGACCTAAAGCCCATTTCGAACTGGGCTATTCATTTAGTTAATTAAAGGGCCGGATTATGAGATGGATTAGCAGATAGGATAGGGTCTTGACCCTATCAACTCAGAGAGTCCAGATCTGAATGTGATTCAGATCTAGAAACCTCCTAATGAGATTAGGAGAAAGCTAATCTAATCTGTAGATAAGATAAGGGTTTATCCTTATCACCTGAAGAGAAGGGTGATCCAAATATGATTTGGATAAGCAGCTCCTAATGGGATTAGGAACTGATCCTTTAGTTTAACAAAAGAAGGAGGGCGCGGCAGCCTTTAGTGAACGTCCAATCAGATTTTCTTCTATGCTGAAATCACAAGAAGAGAGAATTCTGCACCCTGCGAATACTCTCTTGCCGCCCTGTTTGCCAGTTCGATCTCCAGTTGTGGGAGAATTCAAGATTGGATCTTGACATCAGTTCTTGGATGAAGAATTGACAGGAAGCTGTGCTCACGTGCCATCCTACAGATTCTTGCGAAGGACAGAGTTCTTGGAGAAGAACACTGCTGATTCTGCTCCATCTTGCACTGTGCCATCTTCAGTGGGAGCAGTTTTTGGATCCTTCCTTGGGCGTGAACACCTTCGTTGGGAGATACTACTTCTCCGTATCAAGTATAATCCTCTCCTACACCTTTTGGTTCAGATCTAGTTCAGTCCATGGTTTCAAGAATGATCCTTGAAAATATGATTTTCTAAAATAGGGAATGCGATTCCCAGTTGAAGGGAGAGGAAAAATTTTTGAAATTCGCCCCCTAATTCCGTAATCTTCGAGCGTCCATACGATGGATCTCTCATCCTTTCAGTTGATTCTTAGCTTTATTATGAGTGCATCATCATGAGGGTAGTGGACCCCTCGCGCATCGTCTTCTGTGAAGAAAATTGGGTCTCCCGTCTTTGGCCGCTTTGGGGGGTTCTGCTATTCCCGGGTGGCCTCACGAACTGACATCCGAGCTGCTACTGAAGTGCAACCCTCAACGATTGAACCTCCCACTATCATGTGGATGGTCCCCCGAACTGGCCTCTCCTTCGGAGCCTGCCTCTGTGGTTGTTCGGCTGGCCTGCTGCTGGACTCGGGAGCATCTTTACCGTGCTCCCCATGCTGACCCACTCTATTACTATTGTTATTATTATTTTGTACAAAGTTTCTCAAATATCCATGATGGATGAGTTCCTCAATCTCATCGCGGAGGTTTTTACAACTCTCGGTACTATGACTGTGATCTTTGTGAAAACTGCAATACAGACTCTTATTTCTTTCATTGGGATTCCCCCTTAGACGGGGTGGCCACTTCACGTACGGGGCATCCTTGATTGCCATCAGGATTTTGGCCTGCTTCGCATTCAGTGGGGTGTAATCAGCTCGGTCCGCTACAGGAGCTCGGAAGAATTGACCCGACTTTGCCCCCCGAACTGTTTCCTTTTTCTTTTGGCTGTCCCCTTGACTGGAAGGCTCTCCTTCTCTCTTTCTTTTATCGGGTGTGCCCTCGCCCTTCTGGTTGATCTCCTCTTCGGTGGCTAGAACTTGTCCGCAATCTTCAGAAACTCGATTATGGTCGCGGGTTGGTTGATGACCATGTACCATTTGAACTCTTTGTGTGTCACACCTTTTTTGGCCGCTACAAGGCGTATGGTGGGGTCCAGGCGTGGTATCTACATACAAGCATCATTGAACCGCTTGATATAGCCCCGGACGGACTCTCCCTCTCTTTGCACTATGCTGAGGAGGCTTTCTTCAGTTCACGGGAACCGTTTACTGGTGACGAAGTGGGACGTGAAGGCTTGTGCGAACTACGCCCAACTTCTTATCGACCCAGGTGCCAAGTTCCGGTACCACGTGCAGGTTACTCCCCTAAAAGTAGTGGAGAAGGCCACGCAAATGCATGACTCACTGGTTCACGCCAGGTGCATCTATGACTGAAAGGCATCTACATGATCATTCGGGTCGAACGACCCGTCATACTTGTTAAGAGGGGGGAGCTTGAAGTCCTTGGGCATTAGGACTACCAGGAGTTCGGAAGACAGGGGGGATGGAACCGAAAGGAGGGGAGCTTTGACTTAGGCCGAGCTTACCTTTTCTTTGCCCATGAGCTCGAGCAAATCACGGGTGAAAAATCGGCGAGTTCGGCGGTGGCGTCTCTGCTTCTTGGTGGGCTCGACGTTCGTGCTGCTCACCTCTGCGCTGTCCGGAATGGTTTGTGCAGGAAGTAGCCTGGTTTGATGGTGATGGCTGCAGACAGAGGGGTCCCGCTTGGATTCTGTTGGCAGGATCTCGAACCAGTTTTCAAGGATTGGGGTTCCAAACTTCGACTGTCGAGGTGATGTAGACCTGCCGACTTGGGGTCCTCTCGACCTGTCCGCCCACGGCGAGATCGGGGTAGCCGGTCTCTCCCGTCTGCTGCGGGGGGAGGCCTGATTTTTTGGGAGATTTTGGGGGGCCTCTCCTTGGCTGGAGGGGTGCTCGTTCTGGCGGCGAGACTTGGCTTGCTACGAGGCTGGGCGTTGAGTCGAGAGCTGAGGTTGCTGAAGCTGAGGTTGAAGCAGCTAGGGGAACTGCTGCTGATACTGATACTGGGAGACCTGGTGCAGTACATGTTGTTGATAGAGCCAAAGTTGCTAGAACTGTTGCATTTGGGCCTGCATGGCCCGCACACATTGCATCAAGTCTTCTAGCTGGTTTGAGCTGGCCGCTGGGGGCACTACCAAAGGTTCAGTAAACGTCGTTCCGACTGTAGCAGGGAGTGGGGTGACGACAGGCACCACCGTACGAGGCACATTCAAGCTGGGGATTCCATCCGCTGAGAGGGGGATGGTGAACTGTCCGATACAGACAGTAGGAAGCTGGGGTTGTTCCCTGGAGTTGTCCATTTCTGTGCTTCGTCTGACGTTGCTAGAGGAAGCCATGAGCATTGGATTGTTTCGAGGAGGATAAGAACTGAGAAAGTTTAGAGAGAAAGGCCTTTTTGAAGTGTTTCCCACAGACGACGCCAAATGATGTAGCACAATCCGGTCACTCCTAGCTGAAGCTCGTGTGGCTCCTAAGAGGTACCTGAGACGAGAGGAAAAAGGAAGAACTCCCGAGGGGTTTCCTGACGGGAATCGGAGCTTAAGTTAGTATTGTGTGCAAGAAGCAAAAGGAGAACGAAGGCTAAGAGTGAGGATAGCACGTTATCACTATGTTCAGGGGGTTAGAGATTCAAGAAGAAGTTTTCCTTCTGGCCTGAGGGCTTTTATAAGGACATTCACATTAGGTCGGGCATAACCACCACTGGGCTCCTGCCACGGCCGTTACCTGCTAGGGCTGCGCAGGTGGCCGTTGTGGTGTACGCTTCGCCCGGAGGAGTGACTCGTTTCCAAAGTGGCAGACACACCTTTGCCTATTGTGAGACGTGGACACAGACTGTCGAAAGGACTGGGACTGTGCCGTCAGTAGAGGATACGGCGCAGTCTAACCGGTACGGTCTGTCAGTCGGAAGCTTCCTGGGGGGCGCTAGTGCGGCTCATTCGCGAGCTATCTTGTGGCGAGCTGGGAACACTCCAGGGTTACCCTTAGTGAAATCGGTCCTCGAAATGACTTGTCTGTTAGGGAGCTCGGGTGAGCTAATAACTTTACCTCACGAGCTACATTTTCCTCGGAGTATCTCTTTGAAGATAGCACGGGGAACCCGGAGTTCGCCTTGCGGCAAACTCCTCCCTTTGTGAGCTGTAACATAGCGGACTGCTTCGTGGGTCTGTCACTTGGTCGTTCCGTATCACTGTTTCATAGGTTGGGTCAAATCATCCTTCTAGTATCAAATATTTAATTTGGATGACACAGACAAGTTCGATCAATATTCTTTAAAGTTCTGAAGATAATTCTTTATAAATGAAGTCATGTTTAAACTCAAACAGTTTGCTGAAACTTTGTTGTTCTATCCAATATTCTTTATTCATTGGAGACCATCCCATGGTGTTGATTGAAAACTTCTTTACCAAACCATATTATAATGAATAGAGCGGTGGATTTGAGACTATAAATTATAAGAATACAACTATTATGAGTTTGGACTTGTGCAGCATAGTAGAAGATGTGACATCCATTGCTCCAATTTAATTAACAATCAGTCAATGCCGTGGACCTTAATTTAAATTTACAGAACTGATGTGGGGTTCAGTGCTAGATATTAGATAAGATTGTCATAAAATAGTGACCATGTTCAATGGGCATGGGAAAATGGTAGCCTTAGAATCTAAGTTTAGACAAGTCATCATCAATCTTAAACAAAATAAAAGAAATGAACTTATCAAGAATGGATGCTCACGTCAACCCAACTTAATTAAAACCATCACCTCTAGACGAGATATAACGAGAAGACAAGCGGCCTTAGATATTTGATAAAAGAACAAACTGAAGACATACTTGCTGGGTTGATTTGCATTAGTCTATACTATAAATCTGTGGTGTTTAATAAATGAAACTCCATTACAAGCAACAAGTTAAGGGAGACATTCATTGATCCAGTCCAGCAGCCTTGTAGTCATTTCGTTCTTTTCTCTGTTTTATCTTTTTCTTCCAACAGTCGTCCAACATAGAGAGATCCCCATGAGCCCATGACTCAACTTGCCATGAATCATCCCACCTAACCAATGGGGATCTTTCTGTGTCCACTAGAGAGTAAATATATGTTTTGGGCACTTTTGGCACAAAATATATGCAACAGGGACAAGTTTCAGACATGTTTCATGTTCAACTTTTTAATTGAACTATATGACTATGGGAGGCAGATAATCAATGAAGGTTGAGCAATGTCAAAAGATTTACCTATCCAAAACTCTGATGTACACGCGACTTGAGATTTGAGAACTCTGAGAAACAATGTTATTGAAGCTAAGAGGACAAACTTGTTTCAATGGTAGAGAAGACAATCTTGCTTCAATGGTGGAGAACTTGCTTCAATGGCGAAACAAATAACAGCAAATGGATTGAAACCCTAACACCTTTCGATCTTGCACTTGATCTTATGACTAGTGGAACAAAGAGCAAAGAGCTGAAACTTAAATAATGGATTAATCTTCAATGGTGGAAGTTCATTCGACTGAGAACTGTGAAAAGCCCTTGATCTTTGTTCAACAGTTCAACTCTTGCAGCAACTTTCTCTCGACCCTCTCCTCTTACGGTCTTACCCTCTCTCGACCCTCTCCTTACCCAAGTGACCCTAACCCCTTTTGACCCAATGGGTACCCCTCGACCCAACCCACCCTGACCCTCTTTTTCCTTGACCCTAATGGGTCACTTGACCCATATAACCCACTATTGAAATGGGTGGGTTTTGAAGCGGGTGGGTCAAAAGGGTTAGGGTCAACATTGTCACCCCTAATTTCTTTATTTTGAATTAAGAGATGTTTGGATGTAATTCACGACAGTTAGAGAGTGGATAGGAAAAGTGAGTAGGAAATCTGGGCTGAAATAGGTTGGCCGTATCTCAACTCTCGATTGTATGGGATGGAATTAATTAAGTTGATAAGCGATGGGAGGTGTCTCCAAGTACCTTGTGGTTGTGGACATCTTAGAAAAACATAAGACATGATCAAAGAATGTAAGTCAATGGTAGGCTTTTAGAAAAGAATTAAGTCCATGAGCTAAAGGCGGGCATCTATCTCAAGAGAAGACTAAGAGTAGGAAAAGTGAGTAGGAAATTGGGAGGTGATGAGGGGTAATTTGGTCCACCAAATGATATTATGACACGTGGCTTTCGAGTGATATCTCAGTGCTAAGTAAGCAGATCACCTCGGTAGGTTGGCTGGTAGCACCTAGCGGGGCCGACCTAAAATACCTCATCTTGGCCGATTTGAAGGACCTCCGAACAAGGGGCTACTAACTTCGTAGATCGATCGAGCTAAGAAAGGTACTGTTGGTGACCTACAAAGCGTGCTCACTGACTTGTCAGACAAATCCGTTGCTAGACCGAGTTCTCCAGATATTAATGAATCGGCCATTGGGCCGGCTTACTTACATTACATGCATCAGAGCCAATTGGATGGACCTAAGCCCTCTGCATAGATTACGTAATCGACATAATTACTCTCCCGACTTAACGGAAACAGCTCTACGAGAACTTGAGACCCATTACTAGAAGGTCTCTGAGCACTCACGCCTATATAAAGGTCTCATTTCTACAGAAGAGGTATGCACAATTATAAGCTCTCGCACTCTCTAATCTCTTGAGACCTTCTAAGAACTCTTCGCTGACTTAAGCATCAGAGTGCCCACCCCGGGAAAAAACAACCCGAGCACTCTAACTCTCGCCTTTTGCAGAATGATACAGCTTGGCCACTGAATGTGAGCATCCGATTCGACATCCAAGTCATCTGCCCCATGAGAGCCGCCAGATCGCATACCATCAATTGGCGCCATCTGTGAGAGTACATGGAAAAAAGCTAAGTTCTCATTTTTAAGCATCTTACACTAATATCCATGTCTTTTATACTGTGGGGGATTTGATGAGAGGAGAATTTATCATATTTTTATCCCCAATTACTCTGTCTTTTATACTGAATTAGCACCTAATTGGACTCATATTTCTGTTCAGGGCATGAAAGAAGGCATCAAGAGCAAAGAAAGACAAATCGGATGGTTTTTCACAGTTTTGACATCGTTCAGTGATCTGAGTGTAACTCGCGTCTCCGAACTCCGAATGGGCTGATTCAAGACCCACTGGAAAGATAAGAGAAAAACCCACAACTTTCATATTTTGGGCATTCGCTGGTTCGGCCTGCATCGAAGTCAAATCTGGGCCCGAAGTCGGGGAAATTTCACAAGAAGGCCCAATCCGCAACTGAAGCCCCATTCGCAGAGGAGGTCTAATACGAATCCAAGAACAAGAAACTGAGAAGAGTCCTTCCAGATATAAATTCTTGATGTAATCTTAGAGAGATAAGAGGATTGAATTCATTAGATAAAAAGATAAGATTAGAATTAGGATAGGACTTTCTATTCTTGTAAAGATCAACTTCAAGAGGAAGTAGGAGACCACCCCCTCCCCTTTAAGCTATATAAAGGAGGGGGTGGACCAGCTTTAGGTAGCACACAATCACTCAATCTCTAGGGGGATCATGAATTGCATTGAGAAATCAGTCAAGAAGGGTTCAAGAAAGGTTCAAGAATTCAAGAAACTTCAAGAAGAGGAGATCTCAGCACCATGGGCGAATTCAAGAGTTCTTTCTTCCCCTTTGTTTTAATTCTTCCATCATGAACTGATTTGTTTCTTGCTAGGGCTATGGAAAGACTAACCATGTTAATGAATATATTTTTATCTTCTTGATTTATCCAAGATTTTGATTTCCATATAGTCTATGAATTATTGTGCTTAATGCAATTAAGAGCTTGGCCACCTCTTAATTGATTTGGGTTATGTGAATGAATGGAGAGAGGAATTCACATAATTGACAGAATAATTCATAGTATGAATTGAATGGTATATAGAGATATATATACATGATTCATCTAAATTTAATGGTTTTCTTGGATTTAATGCACTTCCATCTTGAGAGCTCTACTCGAGAGATCGAAGGGTTACCTGATGGGCGTAGGTTTAGTATATCTCGAGAGAGAATATTAAATAAATTTGTGTAAATCTCAGCTTATGGGAATAACAATTAGTCTTACATAATTGGACCCATCAATATTCATTACATTGGTTAGGTGGACTTAAAGTCCTAGCGATTTCATCATTTGCATATTTGATTAGTGATCACCCTTGTTTTTATTTTCTTTGTTCCAGTCTTTATTTTCAATAGTTCTTGTTTCCTCAAATCTAAATTTCAACTGTCCAAATAATTAGGGAAGACTATGATTCTAATACTTATTTTGTTAAATCCCCGTGGAAACGATATTATTATACTACTTGATAACTAGTGCACTTGCTAGGGTTATATATTCATAGATATCATCTTCATCAAGCAACCAGCCCTCCAACAACAACAATAATCAAATCACTAAGGGACACGAGCAGCTCGGAATGATCCCATAAGTACCTTCAGTGACTACCGGAAATGTGCCTTTCACCCCACCAGGCGTCCAACCCACTCTAGACCCAACCATGACACCATCTCACGTGAATGCGCCTCCTCCTACGGATGAGCCCTCCGTGGCTCCCACTGGAGCCAATGCGCGCTAGTTCTATGACCTGGTGTAATGTATCTGCGGAACGAGCAATCAGATGAGAGCCTGTGAGGACAAGTTTGTTAGACAGTTTTGTATGCCCTTAGCTTCAATCAGAATGATGTACTTTATGAGTTTATTGTAAATGAATAAAAGTGCATATTTGATTCATGTTCCCTTGTTATGCTTCTGTGTAACACCCTTAAACTAGACACTTAATGAGACTCATGTTAGTTTAGAATGTTCACAGCCAGTGGGTCGGTCTGGGGAGACCAATCCTGACAAGGCTGACACTGTGGTGCCACCAAGTCGGTTGGGGTGGCCTATCTCAGCTGCCAGGGTGAGACCCTAGGCACATACAGTGTAGGATTAATTGAATCTTTGAACTGGACCAGATTTCCAGTATTTCCCTAGACCTTGGAGATTGATGGGCAAAACTGGAAAGTTACACCCGACCCCTAGACTCGATTATGATACTGCACAAGGTGTCGGATTGGGCTGTCTTTGATATACCAATCAGTGAGATCCTTAGTGAGGGTCAAAACCTGGATATGTTGGGACAGTCTGAGAATTCATCTGAGTGAGTGATCATAGTGACGGAGACTACGGGTTGTCTCTTGAAATGTGGGAAATCACATAGGGTGCATGAGGCCAACTGTTTCAGCTGCATAACCCCACCACCTTTCTGTGAAGGATCATATCCACTCATCATATGAGTTTTCCCTTTGGCCTCTGTCAGACAAGGTTCAGAGCCGTTTTCAGGTAAACCTTTCTGTCCAGTGAGTGCTTACCCATCATATTCGTGAACGCCAAGGTACCGTGAGAGAGTTCCCATTTTCTGGTGAAGCCCCTCCCACATCGATCTATGACGCCCCTATCATCTTATGAAACACTTAGACAAGCCCAACAGCAAATGGATAGCCCATTTTCTGGTGCGTTTCCTCATTACTGAAGGACCCATCCTCGGTGCTAATGATGGAAGGCCTTTAGAGAGTTCATCATATGAATCTCCCTATCACATGCACTCATATTATCTGGAGGGAACAGATAATTACGCCCTAGTTTTATCTTTAGGTCAAACCAAAGTGGCTCCCACTGACTTTCATAAAGCCAGATTTTGGTGGGCCTAAATCGGCTAGGGTTCCGCACGAGACCTCATGATGAGGTGTGGGGCCCACCACTGAGGGAGGTCATCCAATGACCAAAAGGGACACCATGGCAATGATGTGCATTCAGCCATGGTGTGCGAAAGAGCCACTGTCGATTGAGCATGGGCCAAGTACTTATGGCCCATGTACGTAGCACATCACACATCCATACATCACATGCAGGGATAAATTGATCCAATCAATTAATTATCTGTAAAGCCCATTTGAAGCCCATTTTAAATCCATAACATTAACCATTAACATTATCTAGGTATATGGGCCGAACGGTTCAACCCATATAGCTTTAAGGGTTAAGTGGGCTTTTAGCAGTTTTAACTGTTTAAAACTGGGCCTTTACAGGTTGGGCCGAATTAACCATTCAATTAAATATCAATCCTTAGGCCCATCAGTGGGAAAATTAGGGCTGACTTTCAGCCTTGATTAAACCCTAGATTCGGTCCAAACAGTTTGAACCGATCTTGGTTCGAATGGGTCTAGGGTTTGATCTTTAATTAAATCTTTAATTCAAGAAAATAATATGAAATTAATTACTGATAAAATAAAAACAACAATCAGTAAATCAGGGCTGTTCGCACAATCCATCCTGCAAAACAGAGGTTAGATCATAGAATGCAGTTTCACAAACTGCAAATCGCAGATGGCGATTCTCCCATCTGAGAAATCTTCTTCTCTGCGAAATCTCCCTTTCTGCGCCGCCATCTTCGATCCATAATTAAAATAAATAGAAATCCTATTTCTATTAATAATTACAACAGATCAAATACCTATACATTGAGTCTAGAAAATAAAAAAAAATTATTTACAGACCAAATGTGATAAATAAATCAAGAAACTGCAAATCTTGCAGGTTCCCTGCGCAAACCAAGATTTCGATCTCCTCTTGTACGAACAGCCCATAAATCAAGAAAATCATAAAGAACAATTCTAAATAATAATCAGATCTATAAAATTAATTTCAGATTATTCGCCCATTAATTTTGGGAACAAAATTTCCCAAAACCCATATCTGCGCAAATCGGGTAGAACACCTTCTGCCCATTTGCGCAGGTTCAGATCTGAAACAATCTGGTTCAAGATTTGAACCATGGCTCTGATACCACTGAAGGGATGAGAGATCCATCCTATGGACGCCCAAAGATTGCGGAATAAGGGGCGAATTTCAAAAATTTTATCTCTCCCTTCAACTGGGAATCGTATTCCCCTTTTAGAAAATCATATTTTCAAGGATCAATCTTGAACCATAAACTGAACCAGATCTGAACCAAAAGGAGTGGGAGAGGATTATACCTGATACGGAGAAATACTATCTCCCAATGGAGGTGTTCACGCCCAAGGAAAGATCCAAAATCTGCTCCCACTGAAGATGGCGCGGTGAAGGATGGAGCAGAATCAGCAATGTTCTTCAAAAGAACTTGACCCTTCGCAAGAATCAACTGGACGGCTTGTGAGTACAGCTCCAATCAATCTTTTCCCAAAAGATTGAAATCAAGATCCAATCTTGATTGCTCCCAAGAACTGGAGATCGAACTGAAGGAATGGCAATGGCAGGAAGGTGGCGGCAGGAGAGAATTCGCAGTATGCAGGAAATCTCTCAATCTCTCTTTCTTTAAGAGAAGAATGTTGTTGATGTTGTTGTGTAGTAGGCTGCCGCCCCCTTCCCCTTTTATAATCTCAAAAGGGATCAACTCCTAATCAGATTAGGAGCTGCTAATCCAAATCATATTTGGGTTAGAAGTCCCTTAGTGATAAGGGATAACCCTTATCTTATCTGCAGATAAGATCAGCTGTCTCCTAATCTAATTAGGAGGTTTCCAGATCTAAATCCCATTTAGATCTTGGACTCTCTGAGTGGATAGGGTCTAAGCCCAATCCTTTCAGCTGACCCTCTTTAGAATTCGCCCCCTTTAAATGACTGATCAAATCAGCCCAGTTCGAAATGGGCTTAAGGCCCATTTAAGGTTATGTACTCAAAAGGCTTCCAAATTGCTGCCCAGTTGGGCTTCCTTGTATGGCGTGGGACCCAAGCATTGATCTACACATCAGCCACATGGGTTCGGCCCAGCCTTTGTTACAAGGCCAGGCCGAATACACTGTTAATGACAGTGCACCCCCTGAAACCCATCAAATGGGCTCTATGGGCCCAACACTTACACTAAGTGGTCCCTAGGCCAAGCCACCTTGTAACACCCAGGGACTGTGGGCAGATGCAAGATTAGCCCATCAGGTATTATCCTCAATGGTCTTACACTTAACCTCTCAGCCCATAATGATCATACACTGCCCGACAAGAGAGGACCTCTCCCTCGGCTGCAAGGAACAGTGTTGCACTCTCCACTTATATGGATCCCGGGAATTAAAACCTTCTTGCAAACAATTTAGAAACCATACATATATACTTTTATATCTTATATAAAATATATTTTGCAAAACAAATCTCAACGGTTGAAATCGGCTGCCGGCAGTCTTGGTTTCCATCAGTGAGAGTGCATCCCCGATCATTACCTTTGTCCGACAAAGGGGCTGATCCTGTCACTATGATCACCCACTCAGTTGAATTCTCGGACTGTCCCAACATACCCAGGTTTTGACCCCCTCTAAGGATCTCACTGATTGGTACATCAAAGACAGCCCAATCCGACACCTAGTGTAGTATCATAATCGAGTCTAGGGGTCGGGTGTAACTTTCCAGTTTTGCCCATCAATCTTCAAGGTCCAGGGTAATACTGGAAATCTGGTCCAGTTCAAAGATTCAATTAATCCTACACTGTATGTGCCTAGGGTCTCACCCTGGCAGCTGAGACAAGCCACCCCAACCGACTTGGTGGCACTACAGTGTCAGCCTTATTAGGATAGGTCTCCCCAGACCGACCCACTGGCTGTGAACATTCTAAACTAACACGAGTCTCATTAAGTGTCCAGTTTAAGGGTATTACACAGAAACATACCAAGGGAACATGAATCAAATATGTATCTTTATTCATTTACAATAAACTCATAAAGTACATCATTCTGATTGAAGCTAAGGGCATACAAAACTGTCTAACAATGAGATTAGGAGAAAGCTAATCTAATCTGCAGAGAAGATAAGGGTTTATCCCTATCACCTAAAGAGAAGTCTTATCCAAATCATATTTGGATAAGCTGCTCCTAATTGGATTAGGAGCTGATCTTTTAGGTTAACAAAAAGAAGGATGCGGCAGCCTAAGACACACATCATCAGATTTTCTTTAGTGCTGAAATCAAGAAGAGAGAATTCTGCACCCTGCAAATACTCTCTTGCCGCCTCCATGTTCTTGCCGCCCTGTTTGCCAGTTCGATCTCCAGTTGTGGGAGAAGTCAAGATTGGATCTTGACATCAGTTCTTTAAGAAAGGATTGAAAGGAAGTTGTGTTCACGTACCATCCTGCTGATTCATGCGAAGGACAGAGTTCTTGGAGAAGAACACTGCTGATTCTGCTCCATCCTGCACTGCGCCATCTTCAGTGGAGCAGTTTTTGGATCCTTCCTTGGGCATGAACACCTCCATTGGGAGATACTACTTCTCCGTATCAGGTATAATTCTCTCCTATTCCTTTTGGTTCAGATCTGAATCAGTTTAAGGTTCAAGAATGATCCTTGAAAATATGATTTTCTAAATAGGGAATGCGATTCCCAGTTGAAGGGAGAAAAATTTTTGAAATTCGCCCCCTTATTCCGCAATCTTTGGGCGTCCATAGGATGGATCTCTCATCCCTTCAAAGTTTGCCACCCTAATAGGGGGCAACAATAGACACAACAACCGCAGATTCAACAACAACAACATTAGAACCAGCGAGAACCCGGTGTCTAACCGGTTGGGTTCCCAGTTAGATTCCCAACAAAGTCTCTAACCGAGTTTCTGACATTTGATTGGGTTTCTAGTCAGATTCCCACAACATCTGCTTGGGTTCCCAGTCAGATTCCCAACCAGGTCTTTGACCGGGTTCCTAACCAAAACCTTAACCGACCCCAGGTAGAGAACTGGGTGCCTGACCAAAATCAGAATCAGCTCCCAGTAGAAAGTTGAGATACTACTCCCATAGGGACTGAAGCCGCCAGTTCCTCCAAAGGATCCAAAAGAAGGCATCGTAGACGTAGGAATGGAAACAGGGTAGGGATTACATTACCCATCCTCGACCTCGACCCCCAAATCATCCCCCATCCCCATCGGGGAAAGGAATTCTCCTCCATCCTTGACCCTAATAGGGATGAATTCCCTGTCAAAGACCTGAATCCTTGATTACACAAAGACTGAGACTGAGAGAAAGCGAGAGACAGAGAGAGAGAGAGTGAGAGAGAGAGAGAGGACCTTTGCAAGTTGCGATCGACGACGATAGATGAAGGGAGATTGAAGAACTAGGATTTTAGCAAAGATGTTTGATGTCCATCAAGTGACGACAATTGGCAACAATAGACAAAGAAAGAAGAAGAACTAGGGTTCTTTGAGACTCTTTCTTTGTCCTCTCACCTCTGTCTATCGAGTGGTAGTCAAGACTCAAGAAGTCTCGAGAGTTTTTTAGAATAGTTTTTGTCTTTTAAGTTTTAATTTTTAATTTTTTACTTTTTATGTTTTTGAGTTTTTATAATTTATTAATCAAATAAATGAATAATATATATATATATGAATTGGGGCTGGGCGGGGCAGGGATATATTCGTCGGGTTGGGGAGCTCGGGTACTCATCAAGGATGAGAAAAATTGCCACCCTATGCAGATGCACTCACCGCACCTCAAAGAAAAGTCATCTCACTTTATATGTGAGCATGATGGACAAGAAATAAGAAATCAAAGCAACCAGCCAAGCAGATACCTTATCTGGGTGGCCTATATCTTGCACCTCACCACTAAAGCCCGAGATACTTATGGCCCCACGATCAAAGAACTTCAGCGCACCCAGCTCTGAATCCTACAATGGAATGATAGACTCGATAGACCATGCTAATAATTTCCAAGCCCTAATGCAACTACATGGGGCCAACGATGCAAGCCTATTTATTGCCTTCCCAAAAACCCTCTGGGATATAGCTCGACTATGGTACTCAGGATTGGCCCCCGACTCCATAAGAAGTTGGGATTGGCTCGCCAATCTATTTACCACTCGCTTCACCACCAATAAAAGGCACCCTAAGTCTGCAACCTGCCTATTAAATAGCATTTAGAGACCTAATGAGACACTCTGTGAATACAGTAGGAGGTTCAACTTGGAGCATCTCCAAATCCCTAACATTGACATGGTTGTACAACTCATCGTGGCAACAAACGGCGTCTGTCACCCCGACCTATGCTAGGAAATTGAATTGAAGCCTCCAACTTCTATGGAGAAATTCCTCACTGAGTCATCCTTGGGCCGACCTCAGCTAGGTCCAAGCCACGATAGTACTACACATCCTGGGGGAGGAGCACACCACTCCCCATCTGAAGAGCTACATGAGGATCGTTAAGGCAGTTGTGCATAGAGATGTTGATGTTCGAGATGAATTGACATATGTCAAAAGAGTATGGACCAGCAGGACATTCTTCTTGGCCCACCTGAAAAAGAGACACGACAGGATCCATATAGATCTGATCAGTGCTCATAGGGTCGCAGCCTCCCTCAAGGTTGACGACATTCGAAGCAAATGTCGTTGACCTCGCCTCAACACTGGCCTTTGTTCTACAAAATTTATGTACCCATAATGGTAGTGCTTTAACTCTTCATCAGTTCATTGAGGAAATACATTTATGCTTTACTTGTAGGGTCTATCTTCGGCCAAGTTGAAACAATCTATGAGCTTCGAATTGTCCTTGTATATGTTGAAACGCTTCCCCTTCTCTACATTGACGTTGTCCTGGTATATATATACAACTCCATAGCAAGTCATCCATTGTTCAAACTTCTCCAACATAGATGCATGTTGGAGAGTACGAGCACTAGCTTGAGAAGCAAAAGCTCCTAAAATGATCAATAGAGAGGCCATCCAGATGAGTTGTCATGCCATTGTCTGAAATGACATATTTACAGAGCTGCATGTGCAATTCCTTTGGTGACTATCCTTTATACAGAGCAGCATGTGCAATTCCCCAAGTAGCATACAACTATGTTCCTTGCCGTGTAGGGGTGTTTGACTTGACATTTTTAATTAAGAAATTTAGTGGTGTGAGAGTGGTAATAATACATTCAATATTTGGGAGGTTGTGCTTAATTTTATCTTGCACTCAAAAAGATGCAATGCCTCAACCTTTATCAATTTTTGCTGGATCATATCTAGCTATCTATCTATATATATACATGGGTTGGTCGTGTCTCGATTATGGAGAATAAATAAGTTGATAAGGAGCGGCCTCATTGGATGATGGATGATCCCACACAGAAGTCCCATTAATAAAGTGCAAAATGAGACAATGTTTTGTTTTCTTAGCTTTTGCACTCAATTACCGCCTACTGTTGCATATATAATTTTGGTTCTACCTTGTCTTAGTTAAAGTTTAAGAGAATAATGTTCTTCAAAGAATAGGTCAAATTTCACTATGATGAATAACTATACATGGCTGAATATTTATACAAAATAATAAAGAATAAATTAAAATCAATTACAATAATAGAAACAGAGCAATAAGAAAAGGTCTTCAGTAGGAAACTTGCTAAGAAGAGAGTTTCCTTTATGCTCTGATTGATCTATCTTTGGTAAGAGTATTCTGTATTGTAGTTGGTCCTTTGGTTGGAAGACTAGAGCCTTCTTTTGTAGGAGATCTATGGCTCTCTTTGGTAAGAGTGTTGGAGCTCTCTTTAGTAGGAAGGCTAGAGCTTTCTTTGCTAAGAGTGGAAGAGCTAGGGCTGGCCGACCTAGGGTTGGTCAGCTTCTCAATATGCCCCATCAAGCAAAAGTGGGTTGGAAGCACTTGAAGCTTGGACCTAAGCCATTCAAACCATTGAGAAGGAAGTGGCTTAGTGAAAATATCGGCAAGTTGATCTTGTGTGGAAAGGAACCACACGATTATACACTTCATAATGATAAGATCCCGAAGGAAATGGAAATTAACATCAATATGTTTAGTACGGGCACGGAAAATGGGAAAAGCTGCAAGATACGTGGCCCCAATATTATCACAGCAGAGAACCGATGAGATCTAAGTTTGACCCCAAGTTAGAGAGAAGAGAATTGAGCCACAAGAGTTCAGTGGTGGCATTGGCTGGACCTTGGAATTCAGCCTTAGTGCTAGAGTGAGCAATAGTCAGCTGCTTCTTGGCACTCTACGAGATCAAATGAGAACCAAGAAAAATACCATGGTCTCTAGTAGATCGTCTATCGTCAGGGCAACTAGCCCAGTCAGCATTTGAGTAAGCAATCAATGTCTCTGATGCACGACCCAAGAAAAATAAACTAGTTTTAATGGAACCCTTTAGATATAGTAGAATTCGTTTAACTGTAGTCCAGTGCTCAGTAGTAGGAGCATGCAAAAATTGACACTTTATTGACTACAAAAGCAACATTCAGTTGAGTAAGAGTGACGTACTGGAGTGCACCCACTATGCTCCGATACTGAGTGGGATCAGGGAGTAACTCGCCATAAAACCAAGAGAGATGAGAAGAGGTGACCAATAGACTAGAAATCGGTTTGGCTGCAGCAAGAATAGTCTTCAACAAGAGGTCCAATATGTACTTTCGCTGAGAGAGAAACAAACCTGAGGCATTGAGGAAGGCATTACGGACATGATCAGGATAATTACTATCCTCAAATCCTTTCAGTTGGCACATATAGATCGTCTTAGTAATAAAACCATTGAGGAAGGCTTTACGGACGTCTAACTAGCGGATATCCCATCCATGGGAAACTACTACTGAAAGAACAACATGCACAGTTGTCGGTTTGACAATGGGGCTGAAGGTCTTAATGAAGTCAACTCTCGGAACTTGAATGAAACCTTACGCGACAAGACGGGCCTTGTAATGTTCAACGACGTTCATAGAGGAATCATAGGGAACCAACTCCCAAGTGCCATTATGGAGTAGTGCGTGAAATTCAGCAGTCGTAGCAGAACGCCAATGAGGGGACTTAGCAGCCTATCCGTAGGAAGATGGCTCCTCTTCTTGAGCAGTAACATCATGGACTAGAGCAAGAGAAAGAGGGTGGCGAGTAGCTATCAGAGCATGAGCCGATCTGGATGCCATTAACCTAGTTGTCATAGTATGAGTACGGACAGGGGGCTCCACGGCATGGGTTGTGTCATGCTACTCCTGAATAGGGTTGGTGCGCCGAATTGGTAAGAGATCATCAGTGATGGAAGCTTCCTGTTCTGGTTTAGGGGAAAAAGTGGCAAATTCCTCATTAGTAACAGATATGGATGGTGAGTGATCAGGAGATGCCTCAGGATCAGAATCAGTAGAAGTTGGACACGTGTAAGCATTAATAAAACCCAAAGAGGGGAGAGTAACCCCAGTAGGAGCAGCAGGGTTGGGAGATGGCGATGACTGTACCATTCTAGGAAAGGAATGTTCATAAAAAACGACATGGTGAGCAATGATTTCTTTGCCAGTAGTAGGGTTGTAACAACGATACCCTTTGTGACTGCTGCGGTAGCCAATAAAGATACAAGGAGCAAAGAAAAAATCCATCTTGTGAAAATTATAAGGCCAAAGTAGAGGAAAACATTTACAGCCAAATACTTTCAATATAGAATAATCAGGAGGTTTGCCAAATAACTTCTCATGAGGAGAGAAATTACCAAGACCTAGAATAGGTAGTTTGTTGATAAGAAAGACTACATTTTCAGCAGCATCGGCTCAGAAGGACTGAGGGAGAGAAGATGACGCTAATAGAGATAAGGTGGACTCAATAATATGCCGATGTCTACATTCAACATTGCAGTTCTGTTCATGCCTGTGGGGACAACTAAGATGGTGAGTAATACCACCACTGTCAAGATAACGGGAGAGAGAGCGAAATTCACCACCCCAATCACTCTGAAACATCTTGATTTTGGTAGAGAAAAGATTCTCAACATGATTCTTAAATTTAAGAAACATATTAAACACATCTGATTTTCGCTCAATAGGAAAAATCCATGAAAATTTTGAATATGCATCCATAAATAGAAGATAATACCAGAATCTTTTATTGGATAAAGTTGGGGTAGGTCCCCATGCATCAGAAAATACTAACTCAAGAGGGGAAGAAAAATCCGTATTTGAAGACGGTAAACTTAAAAGGTGGGCATTGCCCATCTGACAAGCTTCATACACTCAGACCTGCTTCAGCCCTTCCTCTCTATAAATAAGATGGGTTTTAAGCTAGTGACTTTTGAGGAAAAAACAAGAACCTAGAATCCCCACCCGAATACCCAACCATTTCAGCCAAGAACTTCAGAAAGAGTTTCAGTCTCAGATTAAAACCCACTAAAAGTCTCAGACCTGCTTCAGCCCTTCCTCTCTATAAATAAGATGGGTTTTAAGCTAGAGACTTTTGAAGAAAAACAAGAACCTAGAATCCCCACCCGAATAAACCTTTTCAGCCAAGAACTTCAGAAAGAGTTTCAATCTCAGATTAGAACCCACTAAACACCCCAATTTCTCTCAGTGTTTTCATCCTAGCCTTCAAGAAAGGCAGAGCCCTTCCCAGCTCAGATATCCACCCTTGCGCATCAAGAAGCAATCACAAGACCTTTGTTCGTCCAAAAATCTCAAGAGACACCATTCCTAGTTAAGCTCAACTAGGATTGCTTCTATAAAGTTTAATCAAGTCTACATCAAATGCATACATTTCATAACCAGCATTGGTAGATTTTCATTCTTGTTAGTTAATTTTCGCATTAGTCTCCTTAATTTAAAAGATGATTTGGTTTGATTTCGGATTGATTGAGATTGTAGTTATAGACCTCTGAAAGCTTTCCTTTTAACTTCATGTAATCTTAAAATAAGAGGAAGGGAGGTGGGATTTAGGGTAAATTGATATACCTAATTCCCAATAACATCATCTACATCCTAGTAGATGATCAAGACTTCACACACAAATGGTTGAAAGTGATAACAACAATCATATATATCAAATACACCTATATTCGCAATAACATCATCTAGAAATTAACAAGTAGATGATGAAGACATCACATACAAATGGTGGAAAGTGAAAACAACAATCATATATATATCAAATACGTACACCTTGTATAGGTAAACATTCAGTACTAGTATAGATAATTTAAGTTACACGATCAATGACAAATAATTAGCACTTAATACTTGCCTAATACGGAACATTCAAAACGACAACCCACTCAATGACAAAGTTATAACATATTCATTGACCAACTCCGAGCGATATCAACTATCACCATGGATGCATGTATTTATTAGCTAGTTTAGTTGATAGATGTTTAATTAGGCGGTAGGATAAGAGGCTTTCATGGAAATGCCACAAAGGCCACCATTTGAGGCAGCAACATCTCGTTGGATTCGCATAGTAATTGAGGATCCATGTCCAAATCCTTTTGTGGTTTTCATTTATATAGAGTTTGCATGCATGTGCACTTCCCCAAGGAAACTATGTTAATTTCCTTGCCGTGCAGGGGGTGTTTGACTTATAACATTTATCATTAGGAATTGATGGGGCTGTATATGATTTTCTTGCACTCAAAGGACGCAACCATGTCACCACTTTGTCAAATTTTGCTGGATGATCACCATATATAACTGGTTGGCCGTGTCTCGATTATGGATTGTAATTGTAATTAAGTTGATGGGGAATGGCCTGCGGAGATTGCTCATTTGACGGATATTGCCACACACTGAAGTCCCATTACACAAGTGGAAAATGAGACTTAATGTTAAGGTTTCTTGGATTTTGCATTCAATTATCGCCTCCTGCTGCTTAATTTTGATTTTTTTTTACCTTGTCTCCTACGGCCAACGTGGGCTGGTCCACAGGTCGAGTCTTGGGCTAGTCATGGACCACTCCAAGCCATGAGAAGAATATCTTTTAAAAAATTGAAAAAAATAATTCTAAAAGTTTAAAGTAAATTAACAAAATAAAATAGACAAAAAATTAAAAAAATCATTATATATATATATTAAAACGAAATTTTGATGTATAAAATTGTTTATATATGCAATAATAAAATGAAATAATATAATAAAATTGAAAATCAAATTATATATATTAAGATACATATGTGCAAATTTATAAACTTTAAGTATTAAAATAATTATTCCATTAAAAATATTTTATTTCTATAAATTTCATGAGATTCAAATAATTAATCTTCTCATATAAATGTGGATCTATTAGATTATTTATTCTATTGTTTTACCAAATACTGATTTTGTATATTATTATTTTTAATTTTTTGTTAGAGTTGTTAAACATAAATATGTATTATTTATTTGAATTGGATTTAGACAAAAAAAATTCATAAGGTTATTTTATTTTACTTATTATCACAAGAAGCTAAATGGCTTAGTGGTTTAAGAAATTGGACACCCCATTCTAGCTCATTTTTTAGTAAAAAACCATGTGTGCATGCGATATGGATCGATACACACCCATATCGACTCAATACGCACAATTGGGAGTGATCACGGTTTAATTAACCAAACTAGTTGTACCGATAACTAAAACCTAACTGAAGACAATCGATTAATCCAAAAAAACATTCACTCTGCATCGATACTTTTATATATAATATAAATCATATCAAAAAGTGGCATCTATTACATGCGCAAATTGGGGAACATATTTTCTAGCACTTAGAGGACGCAACCATGATGAAAGCTACTATGCTATTGGCTGGACCATAAACTATTCAATGTTTAGTTTAACCAGTCAAATCTAATTTTTTTCTAATCTTATACTTCCATTCACTCTTTGACAATATCCATTTACACGTATATAAACACATATACATGAAAATACACATTTAGAAAGGCTATTGTTCCTTCATTAACTTGAAAGTACATTCCTATATCATTGCAACCACCCACAGCATTAATTGGCACTGATTGCGTTCTATCTGTGCAAAGTCTAAGGCAGTGTTTTAAAACCGATCAAGAGGTTGAGCCACTGGCCCACTGCTGGGTCACAGGTCAGAGGTTCAACCATCCAAATCGGATGGATTAGAGTGACACATCATCCGCTATATAAGTGTATAAATTATTTATTATATAAATAAAAATGTATAATTACATTTTATATGTAATATATGTATGTATATATATGTTTAGTTCAGGTCTAATTTATATATTTTAGAGTACAGTACAAAAACCTCCCTTGAAGTTTTTGACAATCATAAAAACCTCCCTTATAGTTTCATTTTAATAAAAACCTCTCCACAAAATTAACAAATACCTTCCTTCCGTCAATGATCCAGACGGAAAACGTTAAAGAGATGATCATTTTTTTCAAAATACCTATTTTACCCATTCTCGAACACTGTTCATTTTCTTCCCTATTCGAACCCAGAAGTAGAGGCAGCGGCGGCACCCCTCTAAATCCGATCACTTCCTCTTCTCTAATCTCTCATCTTCTTCGGCTTCTTGTTCTCCTTTTTCCCTTTCTCTATCTGGTTGCAGCGGTAGATTCAAACTCAGCGTCGATCCACCTTTTCCCACCATCTTTCTCCCCCCTCTGTGCTCCCTCCCTTTCTTCTCCATCTCTTTTCTTCTTCTTGTTCCTCCTTCCCCTCCTTCCTTCTCCTTCCCCTGTCGGCATCCATTTTCGGATCGCTTTCTAGGTTCGAATGGGGAAGAAGATGAAATTCTTTACCACACATCACATTCGTATAGGCATAGGCATAGGGTGCCCTTGGTTTTGAAATTGTGTTTTTTTCTTTTTGACTAACGAGTAATGACTACTACATGGCTTAACATGTTTCTCGATTGAAACAAGTCCTCAGTCATCAAAATCAAAAGCAAATCTGTGAAATCCAAATTCCTTCTTAACATTAACTCAGAAGTCTCTCTGAATCCACAATTCCACAAACACGAACGAGATCTCAAATCTGAGGTCTTCCCAAGTCCCAACTCCATGATTACCATCTTGTTTTCTTCAGAACTTCTATTTATTATTTTCAGATTATTAATTTCTTTTGTAATCATTTTTAGATCAAAACCAAGGACACCCTTTCTTCCCCTATCGGTGGTAGAAAACAAGGGCGATGGAAGGGGACAATGCTAGAAGAAGAAGAAGAAGAAACAGAGGAAGAAGAAGAAGAAGAAAAGAAGGAGAAGAAGAAGAAGAATGGAAAAGAATAAGAAGTCGAAGAAGATGGGAGAAGAGGAAGAAATCAGATATAGAGGGGTGTTGTTGTTGCCTCTACTTTTGGGTTCGAATGGGGAAGAAGATGAACAGTGTTCGAGAAAGGGTAAAATAGGTATTTTGAAAAAAATGATCACCTCTTTAACACTTTCCGTCTTGGTCATTGACAGAAGGGACGTATTTGTTAATTTTGTCAAAAATAGAGGGGAGTTTTTTGCTAAAATGAAATTATAGGGGAGGTTTTTATGATTGTTAGAAACTTTAGGGGAGGTTTTTGTATTTTACCCTATATTTTATTTCAATTTTAATTGCAGCGTTTAACCTGACCTAGTTGCTGAGTCAAACAGGTCGACTATTTTTTGCTCAAATTTTTAGGTTTCCGTTGTTGCCAAGGTTGGGCCGAGGGCAACACTGTAATTATGCTTCCATAGATGAGGGCTAATTGAGTCCGAGGGCTTATCAAGTTGAGGGCAAAAAGTCCGACTTGTGAAGGAAGAAGCATGTCAGAGGCCCGGGTGTTATCCTAGGGGTGGAGACTCTGACGGTCAAGTTAGTAAGTGCGTAACAAGGGGTCGGAGAGATCTAAGAGAGGTAGCTCAAACAAGGTCACCCAGATGCTAGAGAGCTTGAGAGTAGAAAATCCAAGATAGCTTACCTAGGGAGTGACACCACTTATTTATACTTGAGCCTGCCCCCCACTCTCGAGGTCGTGGTGGAGATTCGAGTAGGGACCTTGGTTTTGGCTGAAGAGAGTGTAACATTATTATCGGGAGGCACTAAGTGGCATGTTCCAATGTAGACCTCAGAGATAGCCTTAGCTCAAAGGTGCGGAGGTGTCGACCTTAGATTTTGTGGGCATCCCTTAGTTGCTTTGGTGGCATCTGCTTTGTTGATGAGTTTACCTCTTGAGAAAGTTATAATGGGCCAAGGGCTCGGTACCGTGCCTTGTACGGGTATGAGAGGCTCGTGCCCCCTGATCATGTGCCTCACAAGATAGGTATCGGAGTCGATGAGTCGTGACCGTATGCGGGACGGGCGTCGGTTCGTCCAGGTTGGGTTACTTCTGGCCCAGAGCCGGTGGACGAATAGGCTTGATCACTCAGTGTCGTTTTGCACTACCAAGGTCGATGATGCGTGTCACGCATCAGATTGGGCAGTCAAGTCGGCTGCTCCGCGGCCATTAGATCCAAGAAGATTTGAGCTGTCTGTTTCCCAGTAAATAGGGTGCTAGTTGAGGCAAAGATCACCATTTGCCTTCTTCATCCTGAGCTTTCAGAGACCTCATCCGTCATCTTAGCCAATCTCCTAACCTTCCGAGACCTCACCAAAACAGAACTAAGGGCCTTGTCCCTAGTCGAGAGGTATAAGAACAGTGTGTCCCCACGAAGCGGCCGAGTGAGCAAAGGAGGCAAGGCAAGGTAAGACTTTAGTTCATCAAAGGCTTTTTGGCATTCTTTGGTGCATTGGTAGTCCTTCAGTTTCTTGATGGCTCGGATGAAGGGTAGTGATGAAGGATGATTTGACCCAACCTATGAAATGGTGACACGTAGGCGCCGACTTAGCATGAGCGACAACCTAGCGTTGGAGCCCAGAACGACCAAGTGATAGGCCAACGAAGCAGTCTACTACATTACAGCTCACGAGGGGAGGATTCCACCGCAAGGCGAACTCCGGGTTCCCCGTGCTATCTTTGAAGAGATACTCCGAGGCAAATGTAGCTCGTGAGCTAAAGTTATTAACTCGCTTGAGCTCTCTAACAGGCAAGTCATTCCGAGGACCGATTTCACTAAGGGTAATCCTGGAGTGTTCCTAGCTCACCATGAGATAGCTCGCAAATGAGCCGCACTAGCACCCCCATGAAGCATTCAACTGACAGACCGTACCGGTTAGACTGTGCCATATCCTCTATTGACAATGCAGTCCCAGTCCTTTCGACAGTCTGCATCCACGTCTCTTGATAGGCAAAAGCATGCCTACCACTTTGGAAATGTGTTACTCCTCCGGGTGAAGCATACACCACAATGGCCAGTTTGAGAATTCAGATCTGAGTTTTGAAGGTTAGTTGGCCGAATTAATCTACAATAACACCCTTAATCAAGAAACTTCAAGTACAATTCATGACCATTTGAATGAATCAAAAAGAATTAGATTGTTGAACTGAAATTTTACAAGCTGAAATACATCAAGGAAGAATGGAAAAAAAGGAGAAAGAAGAAAGAAAATATAACAAAGAAACTGAATTCAAATCAAAAGAAAATGAAACTACAATTGATTTATTACAAAAGATCTTTGAATCACAAACCCTTAATTCAAACTCACCTTCTCTTCTAGCTTGCTTGTCTTGAACTTCCTTCAGCCCTTCTTCTTCTTCTTCCTTGTGCCTAGCCTTCTTCTCTTCTCTTCTCTCAAGGTGGCCAAACCTCTAAGAGTGGGAGAGCCTTCCTCTCAAGCAATTGAACACCTCTCCCCCCTCCTAGAGGCCTCCTTATATAGTTTTTCAAGGGGGCTCTTGCCCCTTCTTGAAGCCTCTAGAATGGGGTGTATTACACCCCTTTCTTAAACTTTCTAGAGCTCTCTTGAAAGCCTCCTAAGGGCTGCTATTTGGGCTGCTCTTAGGCTCTCTCTTAGAACATGATAGCTATACATTGAGCTGCTCTTTTGGGCTGAGAATGGGCCTTCCTTGCTGGGCCGAATTCTACTCATAGCTAGGCTTTCTTTTCTTGGGTTTTCTCAAGGAATTCACTTGCTCTTCTTGGGCCGAAGTGCTCTCTCTTGCTTCCACGACCGGGCTGGACTTAAATTGGTCTTTTTGAACCTTCTTTTCTTGCCTTTTTCCTTCCTTTTCTTGGATTAATTATCCTTGAAACTTATTCTTAGCATTAAGCTAAATTAAGGCAAAAATTAATAAAACCGGCATAAAAATCCATGCTAAAGTCCTCAAAAATTATAGATAAATTGTAAGTTCATCAGGGCTTCAACGGAGAAGTCCGTCCCCTTGGGAAAGTAACAGTACCTATAGAGGTTGGCACATGGCCTTGTGTGGTCAAATTCGAACACAACTTCCTGGTGGTCGCGACCCCCTCCCCCTACAATGTCATAATAGGTCGACCGATCACCCATGTCCTACGGGTGGTGGTCTCCACTTACCATTTCGCTATGAAGTTCCCAACAGACTTGGGTGTGGGAGTAGCGCGGGGCGACCAGCTCGAGTCCCGCAAATGCTATGTTGCCGCCCTGAAGGGGAAAACCAAGGTGGTCGACGACCTCGAACTGGAGCGACCCACGGAGCAAGGCGAAGATCGAACCGCGCCCATGGAAGAAACAGTCGCAGTCCCGACCTCAGCAGCAGACCTAGCTCGGATGCTTCAGATCGGCGCTCCATCCAAGAGCCCCTACAATCTGAACTGGTAAGCTTCTTACTTCAAAATTTAGATATTTTTGCATGGTCCGCGGCAGAGATGCCCGGTATAGACCCCGAACTCATAACTCACAAGCTGAACACTGATCCTATAGTTAGGCCCGTTAGACAGAAGAAACGCAACCTAGCCCCGGAGCGGAGGAAAGCGGTCGACGAGGAGGTCGAGAAGCTCTTCGTAGCTGACTTCATAAGAGAAGTCCACTACCCGAGTTGGGTAGGCAACCCCATCCTAGTAAAGAAGGCCAACGGCAAGTGGCGTATGTGCGTCGACTACACCGACCTGAATCGGGCTTGCCCAAAATACTGCTTCCTACTCCCCAGAATTGACCGATTGGTGGACACAACCTCAGGGCACGAGTTGCTAAGTTTCTTGGACGCCTATTCAGGCTATAACCAAATCAAGATGGACCTGGCGGACGAAGAAAAGACTGCCTTCATCACGGAATTCGGCATATACTGTTACAAGGTTATGCCCTTCGGGTTGAAAAATGTAGAGGAAACCTTTCAAAGGCTAGTAAATAAGTTGTTTGCACCGTTAATCGGCATAAAAGTAGAATGCTATGTAGACGACATGGTCGTCAAAAATCAATTCTCACATGAATTAATATAAGATTTGCATTCTGTTTTCAAAATTCTGCGTAAGTTTAATATGAGACTAAACCCAAACAAGTGTGTGTTTGGTGTGACCTCGGGCAAGTTCTTAGGATACATCGTTAACCGGCGCGACATCGAGGCCAACCTAGATAAAGTTAAGGCCATTTTAGATATGAGACCACCCCGGAAGCTGGAGGAGGTTCAGAGGTTGAATGGCCGCATAGCCGCCCTGAGCCGCTTCATGTCTAAATCGGCAAACCGCTGTCTGCCGTTCTTTAAGGCAATTAAGAGGAAAGGGTTCGAATGGACCCAAGATTGCCAGCTCGCGTTCGACAAGCTCAAGAAATACCTCACTAGTGTGTCGACCTTAGCCCGACCCAAGGAGGGCGATGTTTTAGAACTGTACCTCTCGACGAGTGACGAAGTGATCAGTTCAGTACCAATAAAGGAAGTAGATCAGGTCCAACGACCCATCTATTATGTTAGTAAAGTATTGCAAGGAGTAGAAACGAGATACCTGGAGATGGAAAAGCTAGCATACGCACTGATAATCGCAGTTCGGAAGCTCCGCTCGTACTTCCAAGCTCATACTATTTTCGTCTTCACTGACAAACCTCTGAGGCAAGTATTGCTTAAGCCCAAGGTCTTTGGTCGGTTGACGAAGTGGGCCGTTGAGCTCAGTGGGTACAACCTCCAGTACAAGCCGCGAACTGCCATTAAAGCCCAAGCCTTAGCAGATTTCATTGCCGAGTGCATGTTCAGCTCCGAAGCTCCTAGGCCAGTCGAGCGCGAGTCCCTAGTTCGGGTGAGCTTGAAGCTTCCAGGCCAGTTCAGTCTGAACCCCATGAGGTAGCAGCCAGTGTGGCATCTCTCCTAGCTAGGCCAAGCGCGAGCTGGGATGAGAAGCCCTGGATCCTTCATGTAGATGGCTCCTCGAACCAACAGGGCAGCGGGGCCGGAATAGTTCTGCACGGCCCAAGTGGCACGAAACTGGAGTACGCTCTACGCTTCGAGTTCGCGGCATCTAACAATGAAGCGGAGTACGAGGCATTGATAGCTGGACTAGCCTTAGCTAGAGAAGTAAAGGCCAAGCACATCGTGATCTGCAACGACTCCCAACTCGTGGTCAACCAGGTCGTTGGCGAATATGAAGCTTGCGAGCCGACCATGGTAGCCTATTTAACCAAAGTCAGAGAAGCCCTACTCGACTTCCAATCACACTTCATCAGACAAATCCCTAGGTCAGAGAATGCTGAGGCCAACGCCCTGTCCAAGTTAGCCAGCACTAGTGACATCACCATGAGAACCCAGTGTTTTGTGGGCATACCGGACCACAGAGAAGATCGCCATGGGAGAAACACCCTTCAATCTCACCTACGGCACTGAAGCAATAATCCCTGCAGAGATCGAAGTGCCCATGCTGCGACTAGAAGAATACAGTTAATCCCACTAGCCCCCTCAGGAGGGGGCATCGGAACCTCGGGCGGAGGAGAGGGTAGAACCGGCTCGGTAGACCCGAACTCAGTACTTCTCGAAGGAGGGGTCCGGTCGGGGTGCGTCCTCTTCGCATGGCGCCTCTGGCTGCCCGAGAGAAGGCGGCGTGAATCGGCACTGGACATGATGGCTGCCAAAAGACCACAAGATATTAGTCCGACAAGAAACAAAATACATGTGTGCACAATATTGTCACAAGGCACTACGCGACCTAAAAGGCTGACCTACCCGGGCTCAAGCCTGCCTGCACGAGCTTCTCCTCAGTCAAGTAGTCCGAGCAAAGGAAGCCTACCGATGCCCAGGACAGCATCATTTTCCGAATCTCAGGGTCCATCTCGGCCCCGGGTCCTGGATGGCGCCCCTCCAAGCAGTGGGGAAGGGCCACCCCTCGGGGTCATGGACCACAAAGTAATCCCGCTTCCAGGTGGGAATCTTATTCGGTAGCTCGTACAAGAGCTTATAGCCATGGCGGGGAGAGAGGTAATAAAAGCGCCTCTCCGGAGGAACCCCAGGAGCAGCGTTCTTTATACAAAGAACGCCGACTTAGCATGAGCGACAGCCTAGCGTTGGAGCCCAGAACGACCAAGTGACAGACCCATGAAGCAGTTTGCTACGTTACAGCTCACGAGGGGAGGAGTCCGCCGCAAGGCAAACTCCGGGTTTCCCGTGCTATCTCTGAAGAGATACTCCGAGGAAAATGTAGCTCGTGAGCTAAAGTTATTAACTCGCCCGAGCTCCCTAACAGACAAGTCATTCCGAGGACCAATTTCACTAAGGATAATCCTGGACTGTTCCCAGCTCGCCACGAGATAGCTCGCGAACAAGCCGCACTAGCACCCTCCAGGAAGCTTTCGACTGACAGACCGTACCGGTCAGACTGCTCCATATCCTCTGCTGACGGGGCAGTCCTAGTCCTTTCGACAGTCCGAGCGAAGCGTACACCACAACGGCCACCTGCGCAGCCCTGGCAGGTAACGGCCATCGCAGGAGCCCAGTGGCGGTTATGTCCGACCTAATGTGAATGTCCCTATAAAAGCCCTCAGAGCAAAAGGAAAACTTCTTCTTGAATCTCTGACCTCCTGAACATAGTGATAACGCACTATCCTCACTCTTAGCCTTTGTTCTCCTTTTGCTTCTTGCACATAATACTAACTTAAGCATCGGAGTGTTCCCGTCGGAAAACCCCTCGGAAGTTCTTCCTTTTTCCTCTCGTCTCAGGTACCTCTCAGGAGCCATGCGAGCGCCAGCTAGGAGTGACCGGATTGTGCTACATCACTACCTATTGTTACTATTGGTGTTTTATTTGCACAAAGGAGAAATTCACATTATTGAGTGCTAGATGATTTGAGAACCGAAAATGAGTAAAAACTCATTAGGCTCATTAAATTTTAATGTGGGGCTTTGGGCTTTGGGCTGATTAACCAATTCAAGTTTGGCCCGGGCCCAGGCCCAACCTGAGTGCCTAAAATTTTTGTGTGGGCTGGGCTTGGGTTGAATAATTCGGGCTTGACCTTGCACTCGGGCTTTAGGTCCAATTCTTAGGGTTGGGCCTGGGTTGAGCTAAAACCCAGCCCAGCCCGCCCGAATTGTACCCCTAATGTTAGACAGTTTTGTATGCCCTTAGCTTCAATCAGAATGATGGACTTTATGAGTTTATTGTAAATGAATAAAGATACATATTTGATTCATGTTCCCTTGGTATGTTTCTGTGTAATACCCTTAAACTGGACACTTAATGAGACTCATGTTAGTTTAGAATGTTCACAGCCGGTGGGTCGGTCTGGGGAGACCTATCCTGACAAGGCTGACACTGTGGTGCCACCAAGTCGGTTGGGGTGGCCAGTCTCAGCTACCAGGGTGAGACCCTAGGCACATACAGTGTAGGATTAATTGAATCTTTGAACTGGACCAAATTTCTAGTATTGCCCTGGACCTTGGAGATTGATGGGCAAAACTAGAAAGTTACACCCGACCCCTAGACTCGATTATGATACTGCACTAGGTGTCGGATTGGGCTATCTTTGATGTACCAATCAGTGAGATCCTTAGTGGCGGTCAAAACCTGGGTATGTTGGGACAGCCCGAGAATTCATCTGAGTGGGTGATCATAGTGACAGGATCAGCCCCTTTGTCAGACAAAGGTAATGATCGGGGATGCATTCTCACTGATGGAAACCAAGACTGCCGGCAGCCGATTTCAACCGTTGAGATTTGTTTTGCAAAATATATTTTATATAAGATATAAAAGAATATATATATGGTTTCTGAAATGTTTGCAAGAAGGTTTTAATTCCCGGGATCCATATGAGTGGAGAGTGCAACACTGTTCCTTGCAGCCGAGGGAGAGGTCCTCTCTTGTCGGGCAGTGTATCATCATTATGGGCTGAGAGGTTAAGTGTAAGACCATTGAGGATAACACCTGATGGGATAATCTTGCATCTGCCCACAGTCCCTGGGTGTTACAAGGTGGCTTGGCCCAGGGACCACTTAGTGTAAGTGTTGGGCCCATAGAGCTCATTTGATGGGTTTCAGGGGGTACACTGTCTTCAGCAGTGCATTCGGCCAGGCCTTGTAACAAAGGCTGGGCTGAACCCATGTGGCTGATGTGTAGATCAATGCTTGGGTCCCACGCCATACAAGGAAGCCCAACTGGGCAGCAATTTGGAAGGTTTTTTGAGTACATAACCTTAATGGGCCTTAAGCCCATTTCGAACTGGGCTGATTTGATCAGTCATTTAAAGGGGGCGAATTCTGAAGTGGGTCAGCTAAAAGGATTGGGCTTAGACCCTATCCACTCAGAGAGTCCAAGATCAAAATAAGATTTAGATCTGGAAACCTCTTAATTAGATTAGGAGACAGCTGATCTGATCTACAGATAAGATAAGGATTATCCCTTATCACTAAGGGACTTCTAACCCAAATATGATTTGGATTAGCAACTCCTAATCTGATTAGGAGCTGATCCCTTTAAGATTATAAAAGGGGAAGGGGGCGGCAGCCTTGAAGAATACAATAACATCAATAGCATTCTTCTCTTTAAGAAAGAGAGATTAAGAGATTTCCTGCATACTGCGAATTCTCTTCTGCCGCCACCTTCCTGCCATTGCCATTCCTTCAGTTCGATCTCCAGTTCTTGGGAGCAATCAAGATTGGATCTTGATTTCAATCTTTTGGGAAAAGATTGATTGGAGCTGTACTCACAACACGTCCAGTTGATTCTTGCGAAGGGTCAAGTTCTTTTGAAGAACATTGCTGATTCTATTCCATCCTTCACTGCGCCATCTTCAGTGGGAGCAGATTTTGGATCCTTCCTTGGGCATGAACACCTCCATTGGGAGATAGTATTTCTCCGTATCAGGTATTATCCTCTCCCACTCCTTTTGGTTCAGATCTGGTTCAGTTTATGGTTCAAGATTGATCCTTGAAAATATGATTTTCTAAATAGGGAATATGATTCCCAGTTGAAGGGAGAGATAAAATTTTTGAAATTCGCCCCTTATTCCACAATCTTTGGGCGTCCATAGGATGGATCTCTCATCCATTCAGTGTAGAATTGTTCTTTATGATTTTCTTGATTTATGGGCTGTTCGTACAAGAGGAGATCGAAATCTTGGTTTGCGTAGGGAACCTGCAAGATTTGCTGTTTCTTGATTTATTTATTACATTTGGTCTGTAAATAATTTTTTTTTCTAGACTCAATGTATAGGTATTCGATCTGATGTAATTATTAATAGAAATAGGATTTCTATTTATTTTAATATTGGATCGAAGATGGCGGCGCAGAAAGGGAGATTTCGCAGAGAAGAAGATTTCGCAGATGGGAGAATCGCTATCTACGATTTGCAGTTTGTGAAACTGCATTCTGTGATCTAACCTCTGTTTTGCAGGATGGATTGTGCGAACAGCCTTGATTTACTGATTGTTGTTTTTCTTTTATCAGTAATTAATTTCAGATTATTTTCTTGAATTAAAGATTTAATTAAAGATCAAACCCTAGACCCATTCGAACCAAGATTGGTTCAAACTGTTTGGACCAAATCTAGGGTTTAATCAAGGCTGAAAGTCAGCCCTAATTTTCCCACTAATGGGCCTAAGGATTGATATTTAATTAAATGGTTAATTCAGCCCAACCTGTAAAGGCCCAGTTTTAAATAGTTAAAACTGCTATAAGCCCACTTAACCCTTAAAGCTATATGGGTTGAACCGTTCGGCCCATATACCTAGATAATATTAATGGTTAATATTATGGATTTAAAATGGGCTTCAAATGGGCTTTACAGATAATTAATTGGATCAATTTATCCCTGCATGTGATGTATGGATGTGTGATGTGCTACGTACATGGGCCATAAGTACTTGGCCCATGCTCAATCGACAGTGGCTCTTTTGCACACCATGGCTGAATGCACATCATTGCCATGGTGTCCCTTTTGGTCATTGGATGACCTCCCTCAGTGGTGGTCCCCACACCTCATCATGAGGTCTCATGCGGAACCCTAGCCGATTTAGGCCCACCAAAATCTGGCTTTATGAAAGTCAGTGGGAGTCACTTTGGTTTGACCTAAAGATAGAACTAGGGCGTAATTATCTGTTCCCTCCAGATAATATGAGTGCATGTGATAGGGAGATTCATATGATGAACTCTCTAAAGGCCTTCCATCATTAGCACGAGGATGGGTCCTTCAGTAATGAGGAAATGCACCAGAAAATGGGCTATCCATTTGCTGTTGGGCTTGTCTAAGTGTTTCATAAGATGATGGGGGCGTCATAGACCGATGTGGGAGGGGCTTCACCAGAAAATGGGAACTCTCTCACGGTACCTTGGCGTTCATGAATATGATGGGTAAACACTCACTGGATAGAAAGGTTTACCTGAAAACGGCTCTGAACCTTGTCTGACAGAGGCCAAAGGGAAAACTCATATGATGAGTGGATATGATCCTTCACAGAAAGGTGGTGGGGTTATGCAGCTGAAACAGTTGGCCTCATGCACCCTATGTGATTTCCCACATTTCCAGAGACAACCCATAGTCTCCGTCGCTGAGAAAGGAGGGAAATCTCAGAGACGAATAAATGGAAATGGATCGTAGATTAAAATCCATATCTATGAAATGAACATGAATCAAATTAGGTCGTGGACTGATGTTTGCTCTTTTATCAGAAAATGGAAAACGGATCATTTGCAAAGCTACTTGATGACAACAAGTTGAAAGTCCCAAACTATGCTGACTGGTATAGGAACCTTATGCTGGTCATTGCTTCTGAAAAACTTGACAAAGTGGCAAAGAATCCTGCCCTGGAGCGTCCGGGAGATAGGGCTTCTGAGGCCCGAAGGAGAGACTATCAAGAATGGGAGAAAAACTCCCTTGCCCGGTGTTACATCATTGCCTCCTTGGACAATCCGATACAGAGGCAGTTCGATCAGATCGAACTTGCCAAAGACATATTGGACAGTCTCAGGACAATGTACGAAGAGCAGAATCGTTCTACTCGACAAAAGGTCTTGAAACAGTTCATGACCACACAAATGTCCAAGGGTCAACAAGTTCACGACCATTGTCTTCGGATGATGGGATACATCAACGAACTGGAGGCTCTTGGATCCGGGCTGGACCTTGCAACCCAGATAGATGCTATCCTTAACTCTTTGCCTCCTTCCTTTAATCCGTTCATCATGAACTATAACATGAACAAGCTGAATGTCAGCTTACAAGAGCTCAGCAATATGTTGCAAAGAGCTGAAGAACTGATTAAAAAGGATGAGCCTGTAGCCATGCTTGTTGAAGCTGGCAAGACAGGCAAGAGAAAGAGGAAGGCAAAGAAGCCTCAGAAGAAAGCCACTAAAAGCAAGAAGCAGAAGGAAGACAAAGCATCGGATGCCTGTCACTTCTGCAAGAAGACCGGCCACTGGAAAAGGAATTGTCCTGCCTACCTGGAATCCAAGAAAGGTAACTTCAAAACTTGTGTTATAGAAACCAATTTATTGGTAGCTTCTGCGTCCTGGTGTATTGACTCTGGGGCTTCAACTCATGCGTGTAACTCACTACAGGGATTCAAGGTAAGCAGAAGGCTGAGTGAAGGAGAAGTCACACTCTACTTGGGGACTACTGCAACTGTTGCAGCCGCGGCCATAGGAACCATGGAATTATATTTTAGAAAAGGAATAATTGTACTGAAAGATTGTCTTTATGTACAAAATTTAAGAAGAAATTTGATTTCTGTCTCAAAACTGTGTGCAGATGGTTATTCTGTCTTCTTTAGTAATACAATTACTATTAAAAGAAACAACAGATTCATCGCATACGGGGAACTGGAGAACGGTCTCTATGTTCTACAACCTTCTCTAGAAACTAACATAATCGAAACTACGTCGGCTGAAATCCCCAAGAAGAGAGCCCGTGATACAGTTAATCCCACGTGTCTGTGGCATTACCGACTTGGCCACATCGGTGTTGACCGAATCACAAGGTTGGTAAAGGATGGTCCTTTGGATTTTCTAGCTGTAGAAGATCTTCCCACCTGTGAGCCTTGCCTACAAGGCAAGATGACGAAACAGCCATTTAACGGTTAGCCTGAAAGATGTACAGGCACACTTGACCTAATACATACTGATGTATATGGTCCCCTGAGTGTTAGGACACGAAATCAACACGTGTATTTCATCACCTTCACAGATGATTTTTCACGATATGGTTACGTGTACCTAATGAGACACAAGTCTGAATCCTTTGAAAAGTTCAAAGAGTTTAGACAAGAGGTCGAGAAACAGTTAGGGAGAGAAATTAAAGCCCTTCGATCAGATCGAGGTGGCGAATATCTCTCTGACGAATTCAGGGACTACTTAAAGGACAATGGGATAGTGTCACAATTAGCTCCTCCTGCTACACCACAACTTAACGGTGTTTCAGAGAGGAGGAATAGGACCTTATTAGATATGGCCCGGTCGCTTCTCATACACTCAGAGTTACCCACATCCTTTTGGGGTTACGCATTAGAGACTGCGATTTACGTGCTGAATCGGGTTCCAACCAAATCGGTTCCGAATACTCCATATGAACTATGGACCGGAAAGAAACCAAGTGTCAGACACTTGAAGATTTGGGGTTGTCCAGCACACGTTAAAAGAACGAGTGCAGACAAGTTGGAATCTAAAACCAGTCGTTGCCTATTTGTAGGCTACCCAAAAGGCTCTGTAGGTTACCTTTTCTATGACCCAAGTGAGCAGAAAGTGTTCTGCAGTCGAAATGCGCAATTCTTGGAAACCGACTATATCCTGGACACCCATCGTCAGGAAGTTGTTCTTGATGAGAAGAGCTCAGGAGCAGTGGGAGATGTCCCACAAGTTCCAGGTAGTGACCAACTTAGAAGATCCACTCGGGCATCCAGGCCACCAGTCCGTTATGGTTATGACCAGGATAGTTACCTGGTGGAAACCTTGACTAGTGAGGAGGATCCCGTGACTTATGCGGAAGCTATGTTGGACATAGATTCCCAGAAGTGGGTGGAGGCCATGAGGGCAGAGATGGACTCAATGGAGACCAATGGAGTCTGGACTCTAGTAGATCCGCCCTCCGGGGTAAAGGCAATCGGTTGCAAATGGATTTACAAGAGGAAGAAGGGCCCCGATGGTAAAGTTGAGACCTTCAAGGCTCGTCTGGTGGCGAAAGGGTACACTCAAAAAGAGGGCATCGATTATGAGGAAACCTTTTCGCCTGTGGCCATGCTTAAATCCATTAGGATCCTGCTAGCTTTAGCAGCATACCATGATTATGAGATTTGGCAGATGGATGTCAAAACTGCATTCCTGAATGGAGATCTTACTAAAAATATCTATATGCAACAGCCGCAAGGCTTCATTGCTGCAGGTCAGGAAAACATGGTATGTAAACTTAACAGATCCATTTATGGGCTTAAGCAAGCTTCTAGAAGTTGGAACATCCGTTTTAACTCTGCTGTCAAATCGTTTGACTTCGAGCAGAATCCGGATGAACCCTGTGTCTACAGGAAGTACAGTGGGGATAAGGTTACCTTCTTGGTTCTGTATGTAGATGACATTCTACTCATTGGGAATGATGTAGGAATGTTAACTACGGTGAAAGTATGGCTTTCGCAGCAATTCTCCATGAAAGATCTTGGAGAAGCCTCCTATATACTAGGTCTTCGACTCTATAGAGATAGATCGAAGCAGATAATAGGATTATCCCAATCTGCTTACATTGACAAAATAGTCAAAAGATACAGCATGGAAAACTCCAAGAAAGGAAATGTTCCTTTCAGGCACGGAGTCACTCTCTCCAAGAAGATGTCTCCCAAGACTTCTGAGGAGATTGATGGCACGAAAGACGTTCCTTATGCCTCAGCCGTAGGGAGCATCATGTATGCCATGCTGTGCACTCGTCCTGACATAGCTTAGGCAGTGAGTGTAGTAAGCAGATTCCAGGCCAACCCAGGGCAGGAGCATTGGACTGCTGTGAAAAACATACTTAAGTACCTTCGAAGGACAAAAGAGTTTTGTCTGGTGTTCGACGGTAGCTCACTACAGATCCAGGGGTTTACAGATGCCGATTTCCAGTCAGACCCAGATGATAGAAAGTTTACATCTAGATATGGTTTCACGATAGGATCGTGTGCTGTTTCCTGAATGTCAGCAAACAGGGGTCCTAAGTAGCAAATTAATAGTCCACAACCCAAGCCGAAAGCATTGCCGTAAGTGAGGCTGCCTTATGAATGAATGTGTTCATTCCTGAATTTGGAATTCAGCACATCACCCATTCCCCTGTTGTATGACAACGCTAGACCTACGGGAGGATAGTGTAAAGAGGTAGCATCAGCGGAGAATGTGGTAGACCCATTGACTAAGCCACTATCACAGAAAGTGTTTGAGAAACACGTGGAAAGCATGGGACTCCGGCTGGTACCTGGTTGGACCTAAGTGCAAGTGGGAGCTGTTAGACAGTTTTGTATGCCCTTAGCTTCAATCAGAATGATGTACTTCATGAGTTTATTGTAAATGAATAAAGATACATATTTGATTCATGTTCCCTTGGTATGTTTCTATGTAATACCCTTAAACTGGACACTTAATGAGACTCGTGTTAGTTTAGAATGTTCACAGCCGGTGGGTCGGTCTGGGGAGACCTATCCTGACAAGGCTGACACTGTGGTGCCACCAAGTCGGTTGGGGTGGCCAGTCTCAGCTGCCAGGGTGAGACCCTAGGCACATACAGTGTAGGATTAATTGAATCTTTGAACTGGACCAAATTTCTAGTATTGCCCTGGACCTTGGAGATTGATGGGCAAAACTAGAAAGTTACACCCGACCCCTAGACTCGATTATGATACTGCACTAGGTGTCGGATTGGGCTATCTTTGATGTACCAATCAGTGAGATCCTTAGTGGCGGTCAAAACCTGGGTATGTTGGGACAGCCCGAGAATTCATCTGAGTGGGTGATCATAGTGACAGGATCAGCCCCTTTGTCAAACAAAGGTAATGATCGGGGATGCATTCTCACTGATGGAAACCAAGACTACCGGCAGCCGATTTCAACCGTTGAGATTTGTTTTGCAAAATATATTTTATATAAGATATAAAAGAATATATATATGGTTTCTGAAATGTTTGCAAGAAGGTTTTAATTCCCGGGATCCATATGAGTGGAGAGTGCAACACTGTTCCTTGCAGCCGAGGGAGAGGTCCTCTCTTGTCGGGCAGTGTATCATCATTATGGGCTGAGAGGTTAAGTGTAAGACCATTGAGGATAACACCTGATGGGATAATCTTGCATCTGCCCATAGTCCCTGGGTGTTACAAGGTGGCTTGGCCCAGGGACCACTTAGTGTAAGTGTTGGGCCCATAGAGCTCATTTGATGGGTTTCAGGGGGTACACTGTCTTCAGCAGTGCATTCGGCCAGGCCTTGTAACAAAGGCTGGGCTGAACCCATGTGGCTGATGTGTAGATCAATGCTTGGGTCCCACGCCATACAAGGAAGCCCAACTGGGCAGCAATTTGGAAGGTTTTTTGAGTACATAACCTTAATGGGTCTTAAGCCCATTTCGAACTGGGCTGATTTGATCAGTCATTTAAAGGGGGCGAATTCTGAAGTGGGTCAGCTAAAAGGATTGGGCTTAGACCCTATCCACTCAGAGAGTCCAAGATCTAAATAAGATTTAGATCTGGAAACCTCCTAATTAGATTAGGAGACAGCTAATCTGATCTGCAGATAAGATAAGGATTATCCCTTATCACTAAGGGACTTCTAACCCAAATATGATTTGGATTAGCAACTCCTAATCTGATTAGGAGCTGATCCCTTTAAGATTATAAAAGGGGAAGGGGGCGGCAGCCTTGAAGAATATAATAACATCAATAGCATTCTTCTCTTTAAGAAAGAGAGATTAAGAGATTTCCTGCATACTGCGAATTCTCTTCTGCCGCCACCTTCCTGCCATTGCCATTCCTTCAGTTCGATCTCCAGTTCTTGGGAGCAATCAAGATTGGATCTTGATTTCAATCTTTTGGGAAAAGATTGATTGGAGCTGTACTCACAACACGTCCAGTTGATTCTTGCGAAGGGTCAAGTTCTTTTGAAGAACATTGCTGATTCTATTCCATCCTTCACTGCGCCATCTTCAGTGGGAGCAGATTTTGGATCCTTCCTTGGGCGTGAACACCTCCATTGGGAGATAGTATTTCTCCATATCAGGTATTATCCTCTCCCACTCCTTTTGGTTCAGATCTGGTTCAGTTTATGGTTCAAGATTGATCTTTGAAAATATGATTTTCTAAATAGGGAATATGATTCCCAGTTGAAGGGAGAGATAAAATTTTTGAAATTCGCCCCTTATTCCGCAATTTTTGGGCGTCCATAGGATGGATCTCTCATCCCTTCACCTAAACCATATCATCCAAATAGGCTTTGACGTTTCTTCCCATATGGTGCTTGAAAACTTTGTCCACAAGCCATTGATAGGTGACTTCAACATTCTTTATGCCGAAGGGCATCCTAAAGTGACCACTACTATTGTATGATTCCAATTCTCTCTTCGTACTCACAGCGCAAGGGAAAACTGCTATTGGAAATCTACCCTTTATATCCATGAATGTCCGAATGTGTGCTTTCCCCTAAGCCTTAGCACAGGGTGACAAAACTTCCTTGATGTAATTAATTGGAGAGTCCAACTTGAACCATAACATTCATTAAGAACTTTCCTCATGTCATATGAGAAAGTGGCATTTATTACATGCGCAAATTGGGGAACATATTTTGTAGCACTTAGGGGACACAATCATGACCAATGCTACTCTTTCCTAGACCAAAAATGTTCGATGTTTAATGAGTTCGAATCTATTTTCTTCTAATCTTGTACTTTCATTTACTCTCTGACAAGTGTCCATTTACACGTATATAAACACTCGTATACATGAAAATACACATGTAATTAATAAGTGATAGATGAGGGGTGATCTAACCATTCAGTCATAAAGAGTCACATGACTAGTCTGAACCATTTAACGATACTTTTGCTGTTAGATAATGTATGTCCTTAAATCCAATCAAATTGATGTGCTAAACTTTGAAATAACTAATAACTATATATATGATGATGAATAAGAGGAGAACAAAAGCTAAGCTAAGTAATTGAGGATCGATGCCCAATTCTTTGGTGGTTTTCATTTAGATAGAGTTTGCATGCATGTGCACTTCCCCACGTAGAGCAACACGTACAAACTAATTTCCTTGCCGTGTAGGGGGTGTTTGACTTATAACATTTATCATTTATATTGACAGCATTCCTTATCATTCCAATCAATCCAGTAGTGCAGGGTGCCTAAAAATTTCCTTGAAGTAATTGGAGAGTCTAACTTAAATTATATATAGCATTGATCAAGAACTTTCTTCATACGAGAGTGTGGCAAGAATTACCTGCGCAAATTGGGGGATAACATCGTATCAAAGAAGAAAAAAAAATGGCCGGGGTCTTTTTTTCTTGCACTTCGGAAATGGAATCATGACAAAAACTACTTAATACACATGTAATTGATAAGTGATCGATGAGGGGTGATCTAACTGTTCAGTCACAAAGAACCACATGGCTAGTCTGAACCGTTTAATGATACTTCTGATGTTAGACAATGTATGCCCTTAGCTCCAATCAAATTGATGTGTTAATACATTTATTGTAAATAAGCACATAATTGTTTCATGTTATGATTGGTGTGTTTCTATATAATTACTTTAATTACTTATTAAATTAGACGTTTATGAGACTCATATTAGTTTAGAATGTTCTCAGTCGTTGGATAGACTTGGAGAGTTTATCCTAACAAGACTGACACTATGTCCTCTCAAAAAGGTTGGGGTAGTTTGTCTCAACTGTCAGTGTTGGACCCGAAGCATAGACTACAAGAAAATTGACCTTTGGCAACAGTCACTCAAAATACAATTTTTAGCAACAATTGATTAGTGTTGTTGTCAAACCGATGTATTGGCAACAGTTATTCTACAACTGTTGTGAATTGTAACACAACTGTTGCTAATTACATTAGCTTTAGCAACGACCGTAAAACTTGTAGTGGCTTAAATTGGGGAGGGATGTCAATGGGTCAAGTTTGTACAAGTTTCGTTTTTCTTCAAAATCGATTTAATTGACTATAAGAAGTTGTATTAAATTTGACTTAAATAGTTTTTTATATACTAATGTTTGAAAAAGTAACTTGAAAAAAGAACCACTCTCTTACACCTAGATCAAAATTGAGAAAATTAAAAATGTTGAAGAAAACTATGTAAAAATCATTAAATATTTAAAATGATGAAAAATGTTTGAAAATTATATACTAATAAATAGGAATGACAATTTTTCTTGTCCTTGATGGGCATTTGATTTCCCCAAGCCCATAGGATTGGGAATTGAGATTGCCTTGATGGAGATGGGGATTGATAGTCATACCTAACCAAAGACGAGAATGGGGAGTGAATTCCCTACCCCACCTCAACCCCAATTATATATTAACATTACAATAAATTAGATTTTTAGCTACCAAAATCTGCCTAAGAAACTCGTCTTTGTAAAGTACTAATTAGGGGTGAAAGTCGGGTGGGTTAGGCTGGGTTTGTGGTCAACCCAAGTCCAATCCTAAGATTTGGGCTCGAACCCAAGCTTGAGGTCAAGTCCAATCTTCCCAACCCGAGCCTAACCCGTATTGTAATTTGATGCATTCGGTTTGGGCTTAAACCCAAGCTGTGCTCAAGTTAGAAAATGGACCCATTCTAAAATTATATATGTATGCATGCACTTATTTATACATATATGTACGTATATAAGTAAATATATATGCAAGTATATATGTATATATATAAATATGTATACACGTAAATACATATCTATATATGTATGTATATATAAATATGTATAATTGGACCACATTCAAGCTACCTAAAGGCTAGGCCTGTACCCCAACCCAAAAAATAAAAAGCCTAAGTACCAAAAATCCAATACAGTTGATGTAAAATTTTGGGCTGGGTTAGTTTGGACCAAGGTTCAAAATATCAATACGCCCGATATACCAATAGGGGCATATCAGGCGAATTGATACATTTTTTTACTTTTTTTTTATTTTTTTTCAAAACCAATTCAAGAGAGCCGACTTAAGGCTCCTCCACCCCCTGAACTGGTCAAACCCCCGATACACCCACTGTAAGGGCATATCATAGAGGTCCCAAAATAATACGTATGCGTATTCTTACTTTGAACCTTGGTTTGGACCCACCCAAGGTGCACCAAATTGAATTTTATGTATGGTTGTTATTATTATAGAATAATAGATGATCATT